>NC_142796.1:4848840-4885363 GCF_049724085.1 Artemia sp. Qi Xiang Cuo | reverse complement strand
GAGTCCTTCAACTTTTACAATTAGTTTAGGAGGGAAATTACGTAAAGAACTTGTTCTGGAAAGATATAGTAAAGACTTTGAAAAGTATTGCTTGTTGTTGGAGTGCTCAAAAAGCTGTAAAGTAGTATTGTGGGTGAAAAGGATAAGTACTTCAAGTTATAAAATTGGTTTACGAGGGACATTAGGAAATAACTTGTTCCTGAAAATATAACAAAGCCTTTTGAAAGGTATTGCTTGGTGTTGGGGTGTTTAAAAAGCCATAAAGTAAAGTTGTGCGTGAAAAAGGTGAGTACTTCAACGTGTAAAATTGGTTTAGGAGGGACATTAATAAGAGAACTTGTTCTGAAATAATATAAAAAATCCTTTTTAAATTATTACTTAGTGTTGGGGTATTCAAAAAGCCATAAAGTAAAGTTGTGTGTGAAAAGGATGTGAACTTCAACTTGTATAATTGGTTTAAGAGGTACATTAAGTAAAGAACTAGTTCTGAAAAATATAATAAAGCCTTTTGAAAAGTATTGCTTGGTGTTGGGTTGGTCAAAAAGCTGTAAAGTAAAGTCGTGTGCGAAAAGGATGAGTACTTCAAGTTGTAAAATTGGTTTAGGAGGGACATTAAGAAAAGAACTTGTTCTGAAAAATATAAAAAACCTTTGAAAAGTATTGCTTGGTGCTGGGGTATGCAAAAAGCTGTAAAGTAAAGTTGTGGGTGAAAAGAGTGAGTACTTCAACTTTTAAAATTGGTTTAGGAGGGACATTACGTATAAAACTTGTTCTGAAGGAGGGACATTATGTAAAGAACTTGTTCTGAAAAAATATAAAAAAGTCTTTTGAAAAGTATTGCTTGGTGGGGTATTCAAAAAGTCATAAAGTATTGTTGGGAGTGGAAAGTTATAAACTTCAAGT
The DNA here is from genome assembly GCF_049724085.1 of Artemia sp. Qi Xiang Cuo. Classification (NCBI taxonomy): domain Eukaryota; kingdom Metazoa; phylum Arthropoda; class Branchiopoda; order Anostraca; family Artemiidae; genus Artemia; species Artemia sp. Qi Xiang Cuo. The sequence goes on along the minus strand of NC_142796.1, from coordinate 4,884,460 downwards.
TATAAAATAAGTTTAGGAGGGACAATACGTAAAGAACTTGTTCTGAAAAGATATAATACAGCCTCTTATAAGTATTGCTTGATGTTGGGGTATGCAAAAAGTCGTAAAGTATTATCGGGAGTGAAAAAGATGAGTACCTCAACTTATAAAATAAGCTTAGGAGGAAGATTAAGAAGAGAACTTGATCTGAAATGATAAATTCGGGGAGGGAGCCTAAAAGTTGGGTAGAAGGGGGGCCTTCTGTGTCTCAAGCCCGAAATTTTTTTTTATATGGGGGAGGGGGGTCCAGGAGAAGGGGGTCCGGTGGCGGGCTGAGTGGTTCACTTTTGGAGGCCTGGGGGAGGGGGTCCTTTGGGGGCCAGGGGGAAGGAGGTCCTTTGGGGGCCTGGGGGAGGGGGGCCCTTATGTGTCTCAAGCGCGCCAAAAAAGTGTAAAAAAATCGGGGGGGGGGCAAAAAAGTTGGGTGGGCCCCTTTGGGGTCTGGGTAGGGGACCTCACAACACTGTTCAAATGGAACTTGTGTATTATAATGACCACAGAGTTTCACCCAAAATCATCTTCTAAAAATCTCAAACTGTTTTGCTCAAAAAATCCTCATAATGCCGATTAATTTGTTTCGCCCAAATAATCCCCTAAAAGTAATTCCTGCGTGTTCCTTTGTTTCGGCAGACTTGCGCTGTAACATTTGAAATTCCCAAAAAACCATTTCCCACGTAAAATATATTCAATCTTTCTTGATCTCGCATGAATTTCTGAAAAAATCTAAGGTGTTCCTAGTTGCACTATTATGGCTTCGATAGAATATTAATATTTACCTCTCAGACCTAAAAACCAGAGAAGCTATATTTAAAAATGGGATATTAATTTATCTCTCAGACCTAAAGACCAGAGAAGCCATATTTAAAAATGAAATCCCCGTTATCGGATCAATAACTCCCCGTCGATTATGTAAATCAACTTCCAAGAAATCTAGTTCCCTTCGATTGTGTAATCAATTTCTCAGAAATCTTGTCCCCCTCATGGATTAATAAACCATGAATAAATTATGTATAGTTATTAGTCATTAGGTCCCTCCTACTACTGTGGATTGTTAGTTTAATTTACATATGCTAATATTTATTCCTTAAAGTTTTAGTACTTGTCTATTTATTAAAGTAAAAAAGTGTAAACATTTAAAAAGTATTCTTTTTTTCCAGTAATGGCTTCAGAGAAAGGCTACTTGCCCCCTAATCTCTTTTTACCCTTAAAAATTCGCTAAAATTTTGATTTTGAATCGAATTAGCTCCTTTAAAAGTTTCTATGATATTTCTAGCAATTATAGATTGGTGTTGCCCATGATATTGCTTATATACCATTTCAAAAACCTGCGTGTATACAGTTTTTTTCATTTAATTAAAACTCCCCATAAATGTTCCCTAAAAGTTTCACCTTAATACCCTTAGCGTCATAAGTTACAAAACTGTAGTGGTAGTATTAAAAGTATACACATATTATCTTCTGGCTAGTTCAAAATCCCCTACAACTTACCCTTAAAAGACTAACTTAATAATATAACTTGTTCTTGAGATATTGATTTGTCACTTTTTTGAAAGTCCATATGTTCATAGTTTGTTTTGATTTAGTTCAACATCAGCATAAATATTCCTTAAAAACTTCATCCTAATACCCTTACCTTGCGTAGTAGCAATAGTTGTAGCAGTATTAGTAGCAGTAAGCGCATAGCACCATTGGATTCTTCACCCCCTTCGACACACACACCCCCTTAGACACACATTAAAAGTTTTAACTTAATATTATCAACCAATCCTGAAGCATTTCCGATACGTCGGCTTGACAACCTGTGTGGGCATAGTGAGTTTCAGACTTGTTCCATACAGTTTCTATATTTCTCAAATTTTTCACCTTAACACTATTAGTTTTAATTGCAGCAGTAGTGTCAGTAGAATTAATAGTAGTAGCCAACGCTTTAGTAGCAGTAGTAGCAATAAAAGCAGTAATAATAGTAACAGTGTAGTAGTAGTATGAGTAGAAGCAGTAGTATTAGGATGCAAATATTTTATTTCGGTTTGTTTAACATCCCTCACAACAACCCTTAGTTTCAACTTCACACACTAAACTCCACCCAAGATATTGCTGTTACATACTTATAACAGCCTGCTTACAGACGGCGTGTTGTGATTCGATTCACCTTCCACCATCAAAATCCTTTGAAATTTTCACCTTCATTCCCTTAGGCATACTTGTAATATTAGTCACAGTTGTAGTATTGATATTACTAGTAACAGTGTTAATAGTAATAGCAGTACTTATAATTAGCACATTGCCTTTTGGTCACTAGAACATCCGTCTCATCAAGTCCTGGAAGTTTCAACTTAATAGAATTAGCCATTGCTATGACATTGCTGATATGTCCGTAGTTGCAATAGAAGCAGTAGTAGTAGTAGTAGTAGTAGTAACAGTAGTAGTAGTAGTAGTAGTAGTAGTAAATAGAGCAGTAGAAGTGATATTAGCAGTAGCGTGCACATATTGCCTTTGGGTCTGATGATCTTCCCCCTTAAGCATTCTCTGAAAGTTCCAACTTAATACCAAAATAAATTCTTGAGATACACTTTTTTGACAATGTACATGCACCTAACGTCTTTTGATTTAGTTCAAATTTTCCCTCAGCATTGTTAATGGAATAGTGTGGTAGTAGTAGTCTTGGTAGATGTAGTGGCATTGGTAGCATTCAAGTATTTCCTTTTTGATCATCTCCCCTTCGATTTCCTGAATTTTCCAATTTAATATACTCAGTTGTTCCTGAGTTACACCCTTTTGAAAATCCGTATACACATAACGTGTTTTGATTTTGTTCAACACTCCCCTCAACATTCTCTGCAAGGCTCACCTGAATGCCCTTCCTCTTCTTGGAAAGTAAAGTTTGAACATGCATACCTTTCTCAATAGCATATACGCTACTATACGTAAACAATGAAAAAATTGCCTAACTTACAGCCCTTGCCCTGAGGAATGTGGGGAGGTTGACGTCCCCAAAGACATAATTCCTGGACTTTTCAACAATGCTGGACAAAATAGCTCTCTTAAAATTTTGATCAGATGTGTTTTGGGGAATGATAAGCTTGGAAGAGGGGGGGGTCTGATTGCTCTCCAGTCCCTTTTAACCCTTAAAATAGGCACTAAAACTTCAAATCAAATGAGCCCCATCCGATCCAGAGTTTATGCGACCACCCGTTCCATAAAAACCTCGTATACCCCGGGTCATAGATTACAACCCTTGCCCCTGGGCATTGAGGAGCTCTGTCCAACCTAAAGATGTTGTTATATGAGTTTTGGATAATAGGTAACAAAATGACTATCTCATAATTTCAATCGAATCCATTTCGGGAAAAGAAGATGTCAGGGGGGGGGCTAGTTGGTCTAAATCAAGGTTGACTCTTAAAAGGGAACTAAAACTATATATTTACAAACAAAGTAGCCACTTTTAAAGTTCCTACGACCACCCATTCTATTAGGACCTTATATGCCCCTGGGGTATAAATTGCAACCCTTGCCCCCAGACTTGGGGGTATTGTGTCAACCCCAAAGGTTTTGTTATATTATCTTTATACTATTCTTTACCAATGGCTATCTCAAAATTTCTATCTGACTTATCTTGGGAAATGCGATTTGAGGCGGGGTGGCTGCCCTCCGATCACTTTGACTCTTTAAAACGGCACTCAAACTTCTGATTTCCAGTCCAATGAGCCCCCTCTGTAGCTTATATGACCACCTTTTCCCCAAAACCCTTATATGCCATTGGGGTACATGGGTACAACTTACAACCCTTGCGCTGAGGGCTGCGGTTGTCAGTAGAGTGTTACATTATACTTCTATGGGACATATAGCCACTACTCTTTGTTCCATTTCTATGGGATCTATAGGAACCACTGAAGCGTATCAAGTTGATGGACCTATAAAGCGATCAAATACTTTATATTTGGAACCAGGGACGAGATTGTGTAATGCAAGCCGATAGGTTTTTGAGGCAACACCCATTTTTTGGGGCCAATCCGAGAGAGTGGAGGCTTTTCCATGTACAGTAACATAATTAGTAATTGGATTCAAATATAAGGAGTGATTTTCATTGTAGTTCATATTAGTTAGAGAATAGAATTCAGAGACAAAATAGTTTATTTGAGACGATATTAGTAAAGGAAATGAGTGGTACATTTACACTATTGGAGCTTGATGGTGGAGAAGGTAGCAGCAATGATACAAGGGTGAGAGTACCAAATGCGGCTGTGGAAATAACAAGAGGATATAGAATAAGCCTTGAATGGGACGATATGTATGCTAGATACGTGATATCATTGAGCAAATTTAAATTCGAGGAGCAATTATGTTTTGCAGCAAAACTGAATATTTTGCATATAAATAGACTTCAGGCTACATTAGATTCACTAGTGAAATATATTGACGAGAACCAATTGAATCAGTGATTATTATTGTTGTAATTATAGTCAATAAAATTGTTTCTAAATTGAAGATATTTTTCTTTCTTTAGTATGCTAACGCATATTTTTAGAGTGGAAAAAAGAATCCTGGTTAGTCTAATGTTGACTGTGAGAGTGTTAGGACTCTAAAAAATGGATAGATTTGAGAAAGAGCGAATCACGGGGAATCTTGTGTTTATCAAAAAACATTTTATTCTAGATGATGATTTTCTAGAGTTATCTTTTCAAAGGAAGATATTTTCACAGGGAATGCTTATCGATATAATGAAAGTTGAATCTCCGTCACTAGACTATTGCAAGAAGCTTTTACGTCGTGGTCCAAAGACATTTACACAATTTATTGACATATTAATCACGACACAGCAAAATGATATTGCGAATATGCTTTTAAACACTAGCCTAGAAATTTAAGACTTTTTTTCGCGAGAAAGATGTTATTCAAGGATGATTTACTCCTCTCTCTCTATCCCACTCAATTTGTAGCTCAGTTTTATTTTGGAGGTGAGAGTTTCAACACATGAAAAATGTTCCATACATGTCCACTATGCATGTTTACACTGGGCAGCTGGTCATCATGTGAGAATTTTACAATGATTGATGAGTATGATGAAAAGTGCAGATTATGCAACCCGTGTAAATTGCATAGAGGATATGCTGTACAAATTAAAGGTTGTATTTCCTGTCTTGAAGAGGTGTGTGACTCTCATCCTAGAGGGCACCTATGCTCGAATTGCCACTATGATAAATGTAATCAGTGGGAGAATACATATCCTGGTATGATTGGAAAGAATCCTAACCTTGATTTTAGTTTTTTGTTAAGAGATTGGTATCGTCGTAGCTTTAGATTGTTTTGGGAGAAGGGGCCGGGTCAACGATTCAACTGTTGGAACAATAAAAGAATTTGGTTTCTACGTCATCGTTGTGAAGAAAATGGCTACTATGATTATAAGCCCACTGATTTTTATTTGGCAGTTACGGAATCTGATTCACCACTTGAGGACACTGTTTGTGACATTGCTTTAAATAAGCGAATTGAAACATGTGAATTCTATAAAATGAATGAGAATAGTGTCATTGACTAAACAAAGAGATATGATAAGAGTGAAGTTACACTGTACTGTATAAAATGTGACCCTGACATTATAGCACATCAGGATCAGTATACTGTGAATTCAGATAATCTACCTGCATTAGTTGTTCTCGACAAATACCTATACCTAGTAGAAGATGAAATCTAAAGAGTAGAAAAGTTTTTTTGTCATATATATACATTATTTTTATTAATAAACAATTTTGACATATATTTTTAGAACATTTTATTCCTAGGGTACTAAAATCAATATTAAACACGCTTGTAAGTATATTTTCCACTAGAAAGTCATTCAATCGAGGAAAGTCAACGTAAATGTTGAGATTCTGCTTGTAGGTATAGCCACGATATCTGAACATGAAAAAGAGTGGTGCGTGACAGCCGCATGTCTTAGTCGTTAAATCCTGTACTTTCCTTTGATTTTGAATAATAGTTTTCCCACTGCTCTCAATAAAGTTGCTGATGTGTGGAGTGTAGAATTTATGTGATTGGCCAAGAGAATCAAAAAATTCAATATTCTTTGCTGTTTGTCAGATGCATAGCCAATGGCCTGTCTTCAAAGTCGATGAACTGCTATTAACAATGATTAGGGTATCGTTAACACTTGGAATTTTTTCAATGAAGTCCGATGGTATGCAATAGGACTTGTACTGGGACATGTATGGATCCATATTAAATACTCTGGTTATTTGGGTTGTGTTCATGGTGCTAGGTCTAGTAAAACACTGCCATTGGGTGTGATCTCCCAATAGGTTTCAAATTGACTCAATGATATTAGCGTGATACTCTCAGTCAAGGCATCAGCAAATGTGCACTCTAAACGTATATTCCCTGTTCGTACTATACTCATATCCTGGGTACCAGACAGGTCCAAAACAATTACACCATGATTTTATGAAAACATTGAATCGGTTATCCCATTTTCCAATAGTTGGGTCATGATCTAGGGATTGCATGGTCAACTAATACAGAGTTCTATAGGATTTTTATCAAATGATAGAGTGTACAGTGGAATACCATTCACTTTGCACACAAGGCTAGACAGACCAAAAAAATTAAATCATGGTGGGATGCAGTCCAGGATCCAACGGCACAGCCACTTGTCACAAAGGCCAAAGCGAGTTTTGATGGGATTTCTCCATCGATAAATGATGAATCAGTATAACTCTGAGAACCAGTGGCAATGTGACGTTGATTGGTGATCGTATGGGGGACAAGAAGCTTAATGTTGTTGCTATTGGCTCTTATCTTTTCCACTGCCAATGCAACAGAACTCATAACTTGTTGCTTTCAAACATGAAGAATTGCCAAAGTGATAATGACGTTTGCATCGGGTGCTGCAGGAAGCGTTTTTCTCAAAATGAAATTCGATTGAGCTAGTTGCCACTTTATGTCAATCTTGACATTAGGGGTAACCATTGCGACATATCAAATACCTTATTATTTAATTTTTCTAACTAAATGATACTCCTGGGTCACTGCAGTAATCAACTCACCGTCAGTATTAACACCTGATCTATATTTATAGCCCAATGACTGTCCTCTCAACTCCTTATATACCTTTGGTGTCATCATCATAAATTGTATGTAGCTTGCATAGTTGGATAAATTATTGCTAGTGCTCACCAATGCTCCATTAATAAATATGTTAATTTGTTTGAACAGGTTGTGTAGAATACAATTTTCATAGGACAGGCCATCGGCAGCATTTGTGGTTGTGTTGTCTTTTTCTTCACCGCAACATTTAAATCAATAAATGTTGATGACAAATCCATGAAATAGTCTTCATTGGAAAATATCTGAAAGTGTATGTTTTCCGAGAGGGGTTGTTGATGATGAGATTGTACATATTAGCCATACTTGACACTGACATCAACATTTTCAGCATTGAACAGATTCAATGAAGAACTGATTGATGGATGTGATTCCTTGTTGGGGAGATAAGTCATCTTAAGAGAAGAAATCCTTCTTTGATCTAACAATATTTTTCTTTTCTGCTTATTAGTCTTCTTCGTTTTATTCCTCAAAGTCCTTGTTAATGTGCTTCGCTTCCCGCCTGGGTGGAGACCCACGCATCCTTTTTAATCCCTTCCCATTTTGCTAAGATTTTAATTGCTCACCAACGGCTCTTGCGGAAGATCTAATATTTTCCTTGACACTCTCGTTGAAATTTTTACCCGACCCCTAGTCCTCTAGTGTTGAGGCAGCAAAATTTGAAGCAGCAGGTACAAAATATTTTCTGGCAAGCGGTAGTGCAGAACGAAATAGCATAGCAAACCAGCTACCAAGACCAAAGCCACACATTGTAGTACGCCCCTTGTAATATCCTTGACCTATTTGACCCTGTATCCAATCCTTGACCTATTTGACTTGAACTCAGAGCACCAACATAGTAATTGATATCGGGACAGACAAAAAGAATTCTTCAATTGTTCATTTTAGGCGGTATCGACGATGGGTTGAAAATAACATTTAATCACGGCTAAACCTTTTGTTATTGCTAGAGGGTCACCAATTTCACTTCTTACTGTTAACTGACAGAGTTCCAAATATGAAGTGTTTACAGGAACATACTGAAGATGCTTTATATTATAGTGATGAACATGCTCATGGGTTGTTTTTCGGTCAAGAACACGTAGGAGGGGGACATTTGAGTTACCAACTCTCGATGTTTCGACAAAGGATGCATTAGAAATATGCAAGAGTCCGAGGCAAAACCAGGTGGACAATCAGCAAAAATAACTTGATCCATTCCGTTAACAGTGCCAGTGTTTTTCCCATTGATCATATTCTGTTTAAAGCCAAGAACATCTCTCAGATTATCATTGAGATGAATCATTTCAGTGTCAACAGGTGAGGTAAGATAAATCCTATAGTGTTCCATTGAATAATAAAAATGGAATGTACCGTTCCTACGATATAAGATTTTTCTATTGATTGCGTGACACAAATCCGTCTTACTCTCATTTTCTATATATTTCAATCTGACATGTGGATATTCACTAGATTTAAGTGCTTCAACCCATTCATACTCGACAATGAGTGACCAGTCGAATGGTATAGCTTTTATACCACACACACGATCCTTTATCAGGATGTCATAGGTATTTTTGAGAAAACAGTCGACAAGAGCCACTTGATGCACCCCGTCGAATTTACTATCGAATTACTATCCAGAATAGTCAGAGTAATAGTAATTCGACATGATAGTAATCTCTCAGATTATCATTGGGATGAATCTTTTCAGTGTCAACAGGTGAGGTAAGGTAAATCCTATCGTGTTCCATTGAATAATAAAAATGGAATGTACCGTTCCTACGATATAAGATTTTTCTATTGATTGCGTGACACAAATCCGTCTTACTCTCATTTTCTATATATTTCAATCTGACATGTGGATATTCACTAGATTTAAGTGCTTCAACCCATTCATACTCGACAATGAGTGACCAGTCGAATGGTATAGCTTTTATACCACACACACGATCCTTTCTCAGGATGTCATAGGTATTTTTGAGAAAACAGTCGACAAGAGCCGCTTCATACACCCCGTCGAATTTGAAGGCGGGGGAGAGTTTCGTCCAAAAATCACTTGTTTTATTCAAGTCATTGTAGAAAGGATCGGAAACATTGGTTATAAATGTTACATAGAGATCATTGGGCATTGTCAATATCTTCAACACCGATCCCAGAATCAAAATCAGAGTTGTATCCTAGCCACCGAACAAGTAACTGTTTCTTACCTCTGTGAGTATGAGTCTTTAATATCTTTTCAATTTGACATATTTCACTATTATTTTTAAATTTTTGTAGTTCATAGTCTTAAAAGCCGCCGAGAATCTCTTCATCTTTGGTATCGCGTAGACGATAAGTTCTGGGTTTAGTGTCTAGGATTTTTGCGACTTTAAAAAGTTCAGTGGACCACAAGTAATTGTTCTTATCAAAAACTTTAGTTGGTCTATTAATTCGAACAGTATCACCAACATTAAATTTTTTCTTCTTCACAATCGTTTCATTGGAATATTGTTTAAGAAAATTATCAATTGTATCATGATCAGAATTATGAACTTCCGTTGGGGTTGAGTTGGACAATGATCGATGAGGTAGTTGATTATAAATCAACATGATTTTATCTAAATCATGACTAAAAACAAGTAAATTTTTCAATGTACAATATCTTGATATTAAAAGTCGAATAGATCTTATAAATCGTTTGGTCAATGCAGTCTTTATAGGACTATGACTATGATAGAGCAGTGTATTATATTTCACTAGTACTTTTGCAACATGGGGGTTAACAAATTAACTACCGCGTTCCGTTTGAATTTTTTTATAAAAATCCCGTTTGAGAATACTTTCAATAGCCTGAGCAACTTCAACACCTCTCTTTGACCGCAATGGCATGGCATAAGCATAGCAACTAAAAACACTGATTGCAAGTAGAATGTACTTGTACGGTGTATTGCGACGTCTTTGAATCTCATCTAGCGTTAAAGTATCTGCTTGCATTATATGCAATGGGAAAAAGGCTTTTGTTTTTCGATAATGATTAGCACGAAGCCTACGATTTCTATGCAGAGTGTAACTTCATTCATTTTGTAGATTGTCTTGTACACTTTTGTTGTGAACACCCGTGACTTTGGAAAGAGTGGTGGGGGAATTTATACTTACCACTTCACCAATATTTTCATAAACACATTTCATAACTTCAACCATTTTTAACGTAAACACGTAGTGTAACGTCCGCTTCTCTTTTGTAAACTAGTGGTTGGTGTTGGTGGTGGTCATAATGACTTGATACGTCTTCGCTTTTGTCTAGCTATCAGTGGTGTGCTCCTCATCCTCCTCCTCATTGTCAAATCATTGTTCCCACTAGATGTGCTAGTGTTTTTCCAAGATTGATTTAAAATCTTCTTCTTCTTCTTTTTCTTATTGTTCATGTTTTAATGTCGACGAAGGAGCATGTTCATTTAATTTTTTAGAATTTGCTTATTGCTAATAAGGCTTTTGGGAAAGTTTAATGTATTTAGAAAGTTTTATAAATGAGCCTCAAATGATAATAGTCCTTTACTATTTGTAACCATATCATATATTAAATCAAGTAGATTATATCTCTTGCCCTGAATTATAATCCCATTCCCACTGCTATCACCTTGAATATGATTGAGACCACTTTCCATGAGATATGTTATGAGTCGTTTACTTTGTTCACGATATGAGTGGGACATTAGATTTCCAATGCTCGACACTATTGAATCCAATTCCTCCTTTTTGAATTGTGTTCCAGCAGTGATAGCAGAAGAATCCTGTGAAGATGGTTCTCTTTTGTGATCATTTATCAATGACACTGTCTCTTGCACGATAGGGCTTATGTTTGTCCACTCGGAAAATTGCATCTTGAAGTAAAAGCAGTTTCTTATCATCCTCAATATTCTCGGTGTCAATGAATTTACTCAGATTGTCCTCAAAGTGTTCCACGGGTGAGAGAGCGAGTTCTATTGGAGTCAATCTATAGGGTTTAGCCTTCTAGATAAAACTGCTTACGAGTCCTGCGATTACTGGCAGTAAAATAGTGAAAATGTTACCGCCCGTTTGAAGAAGACGTTTCCTTTAAAATTCTTTCCTTTTTTCTTTTAACAGGCCAATATACGTACAATGGAACTATGTTGCTTTGTCTGATGCTTAACTACTTCTGGCAGTTGAACATTTCCCTTGGTTAAATTTAAACAGGGTTCGGATATTAGATTAATGAAATCATAGTCAATACCATGTTTGAGTATGACTTTCCTAAGTGGGGGTTTTGAAGTGCTTAGGGCGGAAAATAAATGTCTATTTTCATGTAATTTCTTCAGTTTCTTGCTGGCAGCTAATAGACCTTTTACCGTTCACGGGGGAGATATGCGGTAATTTCATTGTCAAAAATACTTGTTACTAAACGTAGATCCTCGGGTGTATTTTGATTAAGATCCAATAGGATGTAGCCGTAGGGTTTATTAGTAGCCTGATTGTACGCTGAAAGTAGAAATTTGGGTGTACCGGGGGATATTTCTTTATTGAGAGTTATTAGCGAGCTAGAATCACGAACAACCCTGTAGATGATATAGTAGGTGCATGTCAATGCAAGTGTTCGCATACATTTGCTTTGATGAAAGAGATTGTGTAGAACTAGAGTAATGGAAATCTGTTCATGATGAGAGTAAACGATAAACAATTGTAGCATTTCCTGGGACCATTGTTCAATGGATTCAGCTAAATCGTCAATAATCAGCCAAGAGTTTGGTTCAATAATGTTGAAAACATCAAGTCCCTGTATGAATTGTATCTGCTCCAACCCCGATATAGCAATTGCTTTTATTTTATCGTATGACTCCAGCCAAATACTGTAACAATAGTAGATTTTTTTTCGGCTTTTCCACAAACATTTTATCGCAATTTTTAATTATTTTAGTTGAAAGTGTCGTTTTGCCAGACATTGATGGACCACACAGAAACGATCTGAAAGGTGTTTTAAATTGATAAATGTTCCCTTCAACAATTCACCCACAACTAACTGTAGACTATAGTTGTCTAATGACTAAATAATTTCCCTATAACTACTACTACTACTGCTACTACTCCGTTTAAGAAGAAGAACAAAATCAATAAAGAATCATATTTTCTTGTATTATTAGCATAAAAGCAGCACTTTACAAATAGTACATTACAGAAAAAAGCACATTAAACAAGAAAAATACACTTAAATTTTTTTTATTTATTTATTTATAGGAAAAAAAAACATTTATTTTAAAGATTCACTAGGAAAAAAGCACTTGAATAAATACACTTTTGTTATTTTTAAAAAATATAACATTTAATGAAAAATACACTTAAAATAATCTCGCATTTTTTTACACCGTTTTTAATTTGAACACAACAAAAACAACATGTATATTTACAAAAGTACAAAAAAAATCTGCTCTAAGTAAAAAGATACCGTTGGTGGCGGCCCCCCTCTTGTGGCCAGACGGGTGGCTGAAGGCCCCTCCCCCTCCGGCCCGTGAGCCCCCCCCCCCCCAAGGTTTCGGAAAATTTTATTTTATTGAACTTTACTAAAAACGAGACTTTCCCTATGACTAATACATTCGGTTCGGTCGGAAGTTAAGTAGTACCCAAGGGGGAGGGTACTCACACCGTCTTGAAAAACATAGACCTGGGCGGAAATGGTACTCATGGCAATTTTTTAAATTTTTACTGTGAAAATTCCTATAGTTTAACGAGCGAATTGCCAACAATTTTGCTCGTGAAATTGTACATAAAGTACACCTTTGGACTTACAAATATACCACGGGAAATCATGTCACTTCCCGTTTCTAATCTTAAAAATATAAGTTGATTCTACATTTTAGTAGAATTCCAACATGAGCTTTTAAGAAATTTCCAAGATGGCACTTTAGCAATATTTTAATTCAGGACAATGTTTATTTTTTTCTCTTCAATAGTACCATGTCCGGGCCAATGATTGTAAAGGAAGTGTAGTTTTAATCGGCAATAATTCGAGCAGATTGTTCGGTATCGGTCACAACGTCACAACGATTCCATTTGCGAACACTTTCGCACATTTTACCAAAAATCAAATTTAAAATGAGTTTATAGATTGTGTTTTCGACCTTTGTTTTCACTTCCGAACGTTTCTTGACAAAAGTGTCAACAAACGTTTGCATATAGGGTTTTTGACCGAACTGGAGGGCTTTATGAACCTTTTTGACATTGAAACCGTTGTTGCACATCTATTTTAATGCCACATGATCTACAACAATATTTTTCTTCCGCAGGATGTCGGCAATAAATCTGTGTTTTGAAGGTGTCCAATGCAATTCCTCCACCTCAACCAAAGGTATGTTGCGGGGACTCAAAGAGTCCTAGACACAAATCTATTGATGCATGGAAAAGCAAAATCCTTTACCGAATCATGAAGCTCCACTGGTATCTCTCCATCAATTTCAAAAAACCATCCAACCGGCCGATTGTCCTCAACACTGTCAATGGTGGGGAAATTTAAGCCTTGAGGTTCATTGAGTCATTTATAGTCTTCACAGGGTAGTGCATTATGAGACATAGCCGAGGGGTACAGGGAATTCATATCAAGAAGCCCTTCATCCGATTTTGTTCCCGTCTTCTCTCCAGTTGGATCAGTTTCCAAGATACAATCCCTATGAAAAACCTATTCACCCCTCATTGACCTCTCGATAAACAGGTGCTGATCGATGTAATTGATCAGCCCTATCTTTTCCCCGCTAATTTTGAGGATGAGGTCAATTACCATATAAGGAGATGAAAAATAATATCAAGATTAAATTCCTCATATATTTGGTCCGTATTTTTACACATAATGTACAACGAAGTTAGTACATTACTTGACAAATACAGCTTGCAGTAGTAAAACCCATTTTTACAACACCCCTCTGCCCATACTTTTTTGGCAAAACTGTATTCATCCGGAGTACACTTCAGATCGTGTAGACTTTCGTAACCCGACTCGATCGATGGAATAGTTTCCTCGGCGAATCTCGACATGGAGTTGAAATAATAATAAGGATATACGTTCTTGACCGTCAACAAATCATATAAATCATTTGGAAATTGTTGCTTGAGAAGGAAGAAAGCGGTGCAGCCGTCATCGTTTCTCTGCACTTGAATTAATTCGTTCAAAGGTTTGAGAAAAACTGAAGGAATCTAAAAAGCGAATTTTATTCGTGTACTCAACGTCGTCTTCAGCATATCTCCTCATAAATTCCAAAACAAGCAACTTTTCCGCTGATTTAGGAGTGATTTTGTAGGAAAAGCTGTCTATCACCCAGGCTTTATCCACAGCTTCATTTCTTTGAATATGTGCCATTGCTGGTAGCACACACTTCAGATCGTAGTTAGAATTATGTATAAAAACCGGAAGAAAGAGCTGCTGTTTAATTTTTATATTACATGAATTGTGAGCCCACCCCCAAAAGTTAGTTTTCCCCGTTGAATTGGGGTCAATATGGTGGACATGATCCTGAACAGCATCTTTCGCAGCAAGAGCACCCCTACAAATCCAACAAACTGTCCCCTTTTCTAGTGCCCGTTGCTCCTTATCTTATAATGACATAGGGTAGTTGGTATGACGCAATCGTGAAATAGATTTATTTGCTGCTTTTATTAAACACACCAATAATTTCTCCATGCTACCCTCCTCATCCATAGTCGCAAAAAACTCTTCCAAATGCATTTTATTGTTGGAATCGTGTCGGGCATGCGCATAGGAACACGCTACAAGTTTTTGTTCCTTGACTATATTTGGCCTTGATGGGTCTGATACCTCCAATAGCCTTGCTTCACAAACCAAAGATAATTTATCAATATGCAACGGGGAATTTTGGAAATTTTTAAATTTTAAAGTGGCTTTGTCTCCTGCCGGCCTTTCTATCCTTTGATTGCCATGCAGTTTGCAATATCTCATGTGATCCGTGAACTTTCTTTTAGTTCTAAATGAGGAAAGATACGTGGGGCAATAGTGACATTCCCCTTTCTCCGCGCCTTGAGACAAGAGTTGACTTATTGCCGTAACGGGGAAAAAATGACCATAAGAGTTTACATCTTTGGGAGGCTCATAGACAATCCAAACCCAATTTTTAAAATTATCTACCAACGGTGTCCTAACTGAATATAAAACTCCTTTTTTATTTGTTTTCCTTCCCCCATTTACAAATTCTGTGTCATACTGAAGAACAACCACACCCCAACCCAAGATTTTCATTTGCTTTTTCAAATATGGTTATTTCTTTTAAGGACACCGGATACTTTCCCTCCAAACAATCAAAATTTACTTTAGGGAAATTGTCTTCAACATTACATGCAAGTCTGTCGAGATTTTTCATTGTTGAATCATCTTTCGTATGAGCTGCTGCTAAAAATGCATATTTAAAACATTGCAGCCCCGTGTCAAAACCAAAACTCTGAACCCCTTTGGTAGCCGAAAAATCTGGGTGGAATTTTATTTTGTTACCCCGCCCTCCCCATAAAATAATTCTTTTTTAAATCTATTAAGATTCAGATCCATATATTCAATGTATAAAATTGTAGACCCGCTTCCCTTCTCGTTAAATGTGTCCAAAGTTGATATTAATTAATTGACCCAATTGAAAAAATTACCCTAAAAGTCATTTAGGCCAGGGTAAAAATTTTGGTTGCCAGTTGAAAAATGAAAATAAAAAATGTCTCCTGGTGTCCCTTTTTGTAAATAAACATTTTGATTGACTGATGCCTTAATCCCCCCTGACTACCCCACTTCTGAGCCTGAATCTCAATAAGTGCTCGAATTCGTTCGAGGTAGGTGTGAAAAACATTAACAGGGCCTGTTAAAATGACACCCCCGTCAACCAAGCTTTCTTCAGGAGGATTAAAATCTACCCTATGTGTTTTTAACTGTCCTAGAGCAGATTCTAATAAATATAATTCTCGTAGTTCCGGGGACGTGACAATATTTTCATGTCCTGCGTCTATTTGCACAGGACCTAATTCACTAATAATAAAATCATCGTCAAAAATGTCCCGGAAACATCAGATCCAACAATTTCTATAAGGCCGTTCATCTCTTCCGTTGTAAACTGAAAATCCTGGGGAATACTAAACGACGTCCCTTCACTAACATCATCTGATTGTTCCGGCGAGAGTGGACAATTACCCATGATATTCTGAATTCCTGGGCCATGGAAGGTAGTTGTTTTTGTAGCTTTCCCCTGAAACTAAAATGAATGGATTGAGTTTTTTTCTTTGAGGAAAGTTTTATCACAATTATAACATACTATTTTTTTTCTTAGTTGGATTTGTATTCATATTATTTATCAAACAAATGTTTTTTTCTTAATTGGATTTGTATTCGTATTATTATTTATCAAACAAATGCATAATAAATAACCATTTTTGCTTATAGCATTATTTATAAAACAAATGATTAATAAATTACGAATTTTGTTAATAGAATACACACACACACACATCGCAACGTTTGGGTAATAGCAATAAATTACAATAAAAAAATATTTGTCAAGGAGCTCCCATTAGCTCAGTAAGAAGTGGTAACCTATTTCTCATGAAGCATTTCAGTTCTACTCATATGTTTACCAGGTACTAAATAAGTACCATTTTTCACCCCCGTCAAAACTTAATTTTCCTCCTAGCATTATATTGGCTAAATACTTGCCCCCACCACTCACCCATATAAATTGCCCAAATAGAGCTTAATCAATTCTATATTTCATGACTTTTATGTTATTAATTACACTGAAAATGATTGAGCAGAAAAAATCCCGATAAATATTTACTAGTTGCTATGGCACACACACACAAATAAACACACACATCGCAACATTTAGGTAATAGCAATAAAGTACAATAAAAAAATATTTGTCAAGGAGCTCCCATTAGCTCAGTAAGAAGCGGTAACCTATTTCTCATGAAGCATTTCAGTTCTACTCACATGTTTTCCAGGTACTAAATAAGCACCATTTTTCATCCCCGTCAAAACTTAATTTCCCTCCTAGCACTATATTGACTAAACACTTGCCCCCACTCCTCACCCATATAAAGTACCGAAATAGAGCTTAATAAATTCTATATTTCACGATTTTTATGTTATTAATTAAACTGAAAATGATTGAGCAGAAAAAAGCCCGATAAATATTTATTAGTTGCTATGGCACACACACACACACACACACACACACACACACACACACACAAACACACACACAAACACACACACACACACACATACACACACACACACACAACGCGACGTTTTGATAATATTAATAAAGTACATTATAAAAAATATTTGTCAAGGAGCTGTCAATATCTCAGTAAGAAGCAATAACCTATTTCACATGAAGCATTTCAATACACTTCTACTCACATATTTACCAGGTACTAAATAAGTACCAAAAGTAATTTAGTAAAGTTAAGGTTTTTTTCCCCATCCCCCGCACCATTTTCTACAACATCCCTACTCCTTTTTCCGATGCAAAATTGTGAGCGCATTATAAAGTTGAAAACTATCTGTTAAATTGAGGGTTATCTTGGAAAGTACAGGTAGGTCGGTAAAAACTGTTCAGGGTGCGAAGTGGATCACACTATCCCTCATGGAATTCACGGATCTGATTATGTCCGTGTCAGTGCTAACCAGCCCGGCATCTATCTTCAACCGCTTTTGGCTGGGTGTTCGAATACCAGTGTTCTGGAATAAAAATTAATTTCAGTTTGTTTTTGTTTTCCACTATGTAACTTGTAATCCTAAAGGCTTAAATCATCTTAAAACACATTGAAAAAAGAACGACAGTCCTAGATTGAGCCTAAGATTATTTACTTCATCTATTATTTATTCAGAGTATTAATGGAGGGCACCCCCTTCCCCAAGTCCCCTTTATTACCCCCCACTGAGTAAATACACACACGTGCATTTTCAGTTTTCTCACTAGGTAGCTTATAACCGTATAGGCCAAAATTTCAATAAACTTAAAAAACATAGAAAAAAAGAATGACAGTCCTAGATGGAGCCTAAGCAAGATATATTTTAAATATGATACGTAAAGAAAAGAAAAAACAATTTAAAACAGGGTTTATTTTCTATGTGAAATATCCATTATTTTATAAAGTTAAAAGACTATGCCAATTTTTCACCCCGTCAAAACTTAATTTCCCTCCTAGTATTATATTGGCTAGAACCAGACTCTTTTTCATACAAATCTAGGCCTTCGTTGATAATTCATTAGTAACGAAAGTGGCAGAACCCTCCATTCAACTCAATAATTCTATTAATAACCCATTTAAAAAAAGAACCTGACTCTTTTTCCTACAAATCTAGCAACCAGACTAGAAGCAGATTCCTTTTCCTACAAATCTACCCCCTCCATAGATAATTCATTAGTATCGCGAGTCTTTGGCTAAAAGCTTTAAAAAAGTGCATTATAAAAAATATTTGTCAAGGAGCTGTCAATATCTCAGTGAGAAGCAATAACCTATTTCTCATGAAGCATTTCAATACACTTCTACTCACATGTTTACTAGGTACTAAATAAGTACCAAAAGTCATGTAGCAAAGTTAAGGTTCCCCCACCATTTTCTGCAACATCCATACTCCTTTTTCCTATGCGAAATTGTGAGCGTATTATAAAGTTGAAAAATATCTGATAAAGTGGTGGTTACCTTGGAAATTAAAGGTAGGTCGGTAGAAACTGTTCGAGGTGCGAAGTGGATCACACTATCCCTCATGGAATTCATGGATCTGATAATGTCCGTGTCAGTGCCAACCGGCCCGGCTTCCATCTTTAACCGCTTTCGGCTTGGTGTTTGAATACCAGTGTCCTGGAATAAAAATTAATTTCAGTTTGTTTGTTTTTCCACTATGTAACTTATAATCCTAAAGGCTTAAATCATCTTAAAACACATAGAAAAAGAATGACACTCCTAAATGGACCCTAAGCACGATATATTTTGAATATGATACATAAAGAAAAGAAAAAACAATTTTGATTATTTACTTCATCTATTATTTATTCAGAATATTAATGGAGAGCACCCCCTTCCCTCAACTACTTTTTTTCTTCAATAATCAGCCCCCCCCCCTTGAGTTAATCTACACGTTTTCATTTTCAGTTTTTTTACTAGGTAGCTTATAACCGTATAGGCCTAAATTTCAATCACCTTAAAACACGTAGAAAAAAGAATGACAGTCCTAGATGGAGTCTAAACATTATGTATTTTAAATATGATACGTAAAGAAAATAAAAAACAATTTTGATTGTTTACTTCGTCTATTATTTATTCGGAATAGTAATGGGGGGAATGCTGCCCCTTTAATTCCACAATACCAAAATCCAAAAGATGACAATTACAGATCTTTTTCAATTATATATGCCACGGTTTCAATTATATATGGCACGGAATATAATTGCTATCTGTTGAGTTAAAATAGAAATATGTATTTGAGAACTAGCTTTTTTAGCCAGATACCTTTATAACAGGACATCTGGTATGAAACTAGCGAAAAATATGCGGTCCCCTGTCAATCCAAAAAGTATTACAGATAATTAAAAGCCAGTTATAACGAAAAACCTTTGGCCGCTGCTTAAAGCAAACCCAGATTTGGATTTCGTTAGATATTGATTATAATCACCAAATCTGAAAGACATATGGCAGATTCTTATAGGAAAAAAGATTACGATTTTTATGATAATTCAAGAATAATGTATATTTACTTACCATAACAATTCTTATTCTGTTCTCTATTAGAAAAAACGAATATATTTAACTGTAAAAGGCTTATTACAAGTTCTACTATTCAACTGACACAGAAAGACCAATTTGCTCTATATTTATCGTAAAAAAACATGATTATAAGCCCGCAAGGTGAAAACCATTATTTCTAGAAAAAGTTCATCTTTGAATATACGGTATGGCGGAATCAAGTTTTGGATATTGAACCTACGAAAAACGTGTTTTAAAATACCTATAGTTGCGAAATATATATATTCATTGTAGGTGCATGAACCGAAGATACTGGGAATATATTCTTGTATAACTCATTATACCCTCATGTTTGGACCAGAAAAAGACAATTTGCCTCAGAAACCAGTCTGATTGCATTACGCAATCTCGTCCCTGCTTCCAAATATAACGTGTTTGATCTCTTTATTGGTCCATCAGCTTGATACGCTTCAGTGGTTCCTATAGGTCCCATAGAAATGGAACAAAGAATAGTGGCTATATGTCCCATAGAAGTACAATGCAACAGTCTACTGTTGTCCCCCTCAAAGACATAACTTCCAGACCTTTCAACCATGTTCAACAAAATGGCTATCTCAAAATTTTGATTGGATACGTTTGAGGAAATGATGGGCATGGAGGTGCTTGTTAGGCTCCAATCACTTTTGACTATTAAAAAAGGCACTAGTATTTTCAATTTCTAATCGAGTGAGCTCTTTTCGAAGATTCTTTGACAAAAAATGGAGATCTCAAAATTTCTATCGGATGCATTTGGGGAAATTTTGACGTGGGGGTGGCTGCCCTCCAAGCACTTTGATTCTTAAAAAGGGCGCTAGAACTTCTGATTTCCAATACAATGAACCCTATCTGAAGTTTATACGACCACCCTTCCCATGAAAATATTACGAGCCGTCGAGGTATACCTTATAACCCTCCCACTAAGGGCTGTGGGGGGAGGGGGAGGGGGTCATCCTCAAAGATATAATTTCAAGGTTTTTCAAATACGCATAACAAAATAGCTATTTAAAAATTTTGATTGGATGTTTTTGGGGAAATGATTGGCGTGGGGGTGGGCTTATTAACCTTCAATCATTTTTTACTATTAAAAAGAGCATTAGCCCTTTCAATTTCCAATTGAAAGAACCCTTTTCGAAGTGTCTACGACAATAAATGATCAATCAAATTTTCTGTCGGATGGTTTTCAGGAAAATGCGATGTCAAAGCAGGGGTAGCTGCCCTCCAATCGCTTTGACTCTTAAAATGGGCACTAGAACTTCTGATTACCAATCCAAAAAGTTCCCTCTGAAACTTATACGACCTCTCTTTTTACACAAACCATGCATGCCCCAGGGGCATCACTTACAACCCCTGCCCTGAGGGCTTTGGTGGAGTTGTCATCATCAAAGACATAATTTCCAGACATTTTCACTACGCTGAACAAAATGGCCGTCTCAAAATTTTGGATGTGTTTTGGAGAATGATGAGCGTAGGGGGCTGTTTGCCCTCCAATGACCTTTGAGTATTTAAAAGGGCACTAGTACTCTCAATTTCCAACTGAATGAGCCCTTTTTTAATTTTCTATGACAACTCCTTTTATACGAAGTACTCTGGTCTAAAAAAAATATACATTGTCCCCACGTCGCTTTTTACTTAGGAAGCCTTCTTGTGCTGCCTATGATTATCCATCATTTCCACATTGGGGTTTGGTTAAATTAGGGTATCAAGTAAGAAGCCCTGCTCAAATAGGTCAACCCTGTATTTATTTTAGATTTTTTTATTTTCAAGAGCATTCACTGTATTATAAAGTCTTTGAAGGGCTAATTGATTTTGTTTTTCAAATTTGGCATTATATTCAAGAGAAATGGGATTATAAACTTCGCTCACATTATCTTCGCTGATAATTTCTGAAGCTCGGCGATCTTTCATTGTGTCTGACAGGACACGAGAAATATCATTCATTAGGTTTGACTTACTGTTCATTAGTCCCTCTTGAGTTTCATTTATTATTTCCTTTAAAGTTGATGCTGCTGCAACAATTGGATTTGAAGGCACTAGGCTGTGTATTGCTTTAGTTTAGTGGGTAGTCAGATAAGTAGGTTTAACTCAGAGTATTGAAAATATCAGGCAATAAGCGCTGATCTTCAAAAGCCTTATTTACATCTTTATCTGTCCTTGTACAAGCTTCTCTAAAGTGGCCATTCCAGTTTCAGATATGTGTTTCAGCTATGCTATGCTCCGAATGGATACCTTAGCAAAAGACTAGATATCTAGCTTGATTTTTCTAGTCTTTGGTGGCTTTAATTAGACCCTAGCGCTGCGCTCGGCATATGTATCAAACGCCACCAACAAGAGGCCCGGTCGGCCACCACCAAAGTGTCGTAACGACACCGGCGTTCTGCCACCGGCTTAGGTGGTGGCGTTCCGCTGACTTTGAATTAATTTGGGCTAATTCTTTATTGCGTCAACCGCAATGTTGAACCTTTTCTCTTCTCGTGTCGTTTAGGATTTCGATTTTCTGCTTAGAAATCAAGTGCTGTTTTCAAAATTGAACAAAAAGTACACGCACAAATGGTTTGCAAGAATTCATTGTGCTTCCAGGGTGAGTTTTTATTCAGCACTAATTCTTGTAGCGCATCCGTTGAATAGGCATTTGTCTTTTGAACAGACAACAGATTAAATTCCAGGTAGGAACTTGAGATTTAAGGGCCTGTCTATTTCAAGACACCTTGGTATATTATTATTATTAGGAGGGGTGGACCCTCTATCAGTGGGTTGAGGCTCAAGCCTTCGAGCCCCATAGCCCCTACACCCAAAAAACTAAGATCTATTTATGGATGGGTTCGGCCTCCCCACCCTTACCATATATCTTGCCAGCTGTCAGACTTCTCCCTTACCTTACTACATCCTCCAGCTTAACAATAATATTATGAAATATCTCAAGCCGGTGTCTAGTTATAGCTGGACATTCATCTATCCGATGCCTTCTTGTTTCCACAGTGACCATCTCGCATTTTTGACATAATGGGGATTCGCCCCTCCTATTCGAGAAAAATGTTTCCCAAATTTCCAATTCCTGTTACGGCTTCTATAACCATTCTCATCTCGGAACTTTTCAGTCGTAGAAAATGTTTTTTCAGGGTGGTGTTGAACTTCGGGAGTAGTTCCTTCGTTTCCTTGCACCCCACCTTCGTTTGCCAATTTTGCTCCGCTCTCTCATTGCTCCAGCCCCACATTGCCATCTTCCAGAAAGTCTGAGAAATTGGGATGACAGGCTCTGGACCATAATATCTCAGTGATGTCCCAGCCTTAACTGCTTCATCTGCCATCCCATTACCCTTTATTCCAGAGTACCCCGGAACCCATATCAGGGTAACTTGGTTTCTTTTATATGCCCAGCTATTCAGGGCTTCGTAGCATTCCAATTCTCAATTTTGGCGGCTTTTTATATTCTGAAGAGTCTTTAGGCATGCTTGATTGTCAATTAAGATGCATATGTGCTTCCTATTTCCAACAGTCTTCCAGCTGCCCGTTCTAATCCGAAAATTTCAGTCTGAAAAACTGTAGCCAATTTTCCAAGGTGATAACTGATTACCTCTTTGTCCACATTAGGAGTATTGTGATATATTACTAGTCCTGCCCCTAATTTTCCATCAAACCACGAACCATCAATATAACATATTATCGTGATACTTTGGTGGAGCAGCTCCATCTCCTGCTCCACTTCCTTTGGGAAGTGGAAGTGGTTTTGGAAGTCGGTTTTATTCTTGGGATAGAATTATCTTTAGGCACCTGAAGCTCCTTGCAATGAAGCAAAGAGCCACATATTCCAACATGGTCTTTACTTTTCCGATTTTGCATCTGCTGTCTTATATGTAGTCTAACAGCACTTTTTACTGCTTCTTCCTCTAGAAAATTTTCTACGGGTGAAGTCTCAAGATAAACACCATGGATGCCGTAGCGGTTCTATGATATGCTGATGTGATCATTAGGCATACTGGGGGAGGGGGATTATCCCCTCCTCTCTGGGCATCCCTTCTGAATAGTCTGCGATTTTTTATTCTCTTTAGCTCAACGAATATCTGTCGATTCCTTAGTAAGTGAGAATTCCACTTCTGAATAGATCTATCTAGTCTTGCTTCCTCCTTGGCCATTTCTATGGATTTAAAAGTAGTATTATCAAATGCTCCTTCTATGTCAAGGAATAGCCCTAAGGCATATTTTTTACATACGTATTCTTACATACCCGCCATACCAATTAGTAAACCGTAGCGTCTATAGAGCCTCCTATCTTAAATCCCATTTGCTTTTCGGATATCATGTTCTTGGTCTCCAGATCACTTATTAGAAACCAATGGATCAATCGTTCCATCACATTCAATTGAAATGAGGTTAACATAACCATTCTATAAGACCAGGTATTTGAGTAGTCATCTTTCCCTAGTTTAGGTATGAAAACACCTCTGGCCTTGAGCCAGGTACGGGGGATATAGCCCAAAGTGAGGTTTCTCTTTTCAATACCAATACAATTGGTTTTTATTTTCTACCATCCTTTCTGGAGCACTATAGGGTATATCTTATTGGCTCCAGTGGCTTTGTAAGGTTGAAAACCCTCCAAAGCTTTTTTTACTCAGTCCTCCCTTACAATTCATGGCGCCAGCTCCTTGTCCATATTTGGGCTTATAAAATAAGCTGGCATGGGACTATTTTCTTCAGGGTCTTTTACGTGTATTTCGAGCAGGCGCTTCAGGGTTTCTCCAGATCCGCTGTGAGAGTATCATCTACTCTCGCCAAACTTCCCAAGTGTGCCTGGTGATCTTTCTTTAAAGTCTTTAGTAGCCTATTACCAGCCCCATCTGACTCTATACTTTTAAACAAAGTCCTCCATGAGGTTCTCTTTACTCTCCTCATCTCCTTTTTCAGGAGTTTTAACCCTTCCGAGTAAGCATCCCAGTCTTCACGATTATTTGTTCGAATAGCTGATCTTAGCAGCCTTCGGTTTGGTTTTCTTCTTCGACTTGATTCCGAAGTCCACCAGTTATTGGCTTAGTCCTCCTCTTCAACAAGTGTTGGACGGATTGCTTGTTTAAATACACTTTCCATGGTTTCTGTGAGTTTTTCTGCCTCCTAGTCTAGATCCTAGAAAATATTTTACTGGCGTGTTAATAGATTGAGAGGGAGTAGTCAATCCTGACTTTGCCTAGTTAAAGATAGGAACAGGGCCACAATTAGGGATAAGGAAAGAGTTAAAGAGAGATGGGTGGAACACTTCGAGAATGTGCTAAACCGAGATAAAGTTGCAGAAAAAGATATAGAGGAAACTGAAAAAGTTTGTGTTACCATGGATGTGAAGGAAGATTTGTTTTGTGAGGAAGAATTAACAACACTACTAAAAAGATTAAAAAATAGTAAGGCTCCAGGTGCTGATAGTGTGGTAAACGAGTTTCTTAAATATGGTGGCTCTGAGGTTAGAAATAAGCCACTGAAAATTATGTATATGATTTTTGAAAAAGGTGAAGTACCTAGCGATTTTAGGAAAACCTTAATTAAACCATTGTATAAGAAAGGTGATAAGAGTAAGTGTTGTATATAATAGTAGTATATCTACTATATTACTACTACTACTATGCAGCATAAAGCCACCTGAGGCCAATCCAGCTATACAGGCTCTTTCCCCTCCCAATCTATTCATAGCCTCTACTTTTACACTCTCCCAACAAGTTCCCATTTCCCTTAATGTTTTCCTTGCGTCATCCTCCCACCCCATTTGGGGCAACCTGGTTGTTAGGCCCTACATGGTTGGCTAAAAAGAACAATCTTTGGTAAGCCGCCGAACGTGTCCTAGCCATCTCAACCTTTCTTGAATTATAGTCCTAGAAAGCAGGATTGAACCACTTTTTTCATACAGCCTACTGTTTGATCATCTCTCCCCCTGTGCTTATTCCTTAATAAAATCTCTGCACTTATTCCATGCTAAAATAAATATGCCTCCTGGGTTGACGAAACGCCCTGCAGCCCCCAAGACAAGGGCTTTAAGTTATGCAAGTTGCCTGTTGTTAACATATAAGGATCTTATGGAAGGGGTGTTCGTAGGTCTTCGGAGGTGGCTCATTTGATTTGAAATAGAAAGTTCTAGCTCCCTTTTTAAGAGTCAAAAGTGATTGGAGGGCAACCCGCCTCCCCCCCCCCCTGCTGTCTTTCCCCCAAACTGCTTCCAATCAATATTTTGAGACAGCCATTTTGTTCAAAATAGGTGAACGTCAATTAACTATGGTTTCAGGTTTGATAAATCCCCCCAGCGCCCGGGGAAAGAGCTGTAAGTTATGCCAACTTCCCATTGTTAACATGTGAGGTATTTATGGAAAGGGTGTTCGTGTAAAATTTGGACGGAGGCAATTCGAGTGTAAATCGGAAGCTTTAGTGCACTTTTAGAGTCAAGAGTGATTGGAGGTTTCTCCCCCCCCAATCATATCTGATTTAAATTCTTAAATTGTCTTTTGGTTCATAAAAGTCTTAAGGTCAAATAACTGTAACTTAGGGGGTGGTCGAATCCTCCCAGCGCCCGGGGCGATAGTTGTAACTTATGCAAGTTGTCCATTGTAAGCATATTGGAGGGTCTTGTGGAGGGGTTGGTATATAAAATATGAAGGGAGCTCATTCGATGGGAAATTGGCATTTCTAGTCCCATTTTCAAGCGCCCTTTTTCAGAGTAAAAATGCTTGGAGGGCAACCATCCCCGTCCACGCCAAATAATCCCCCAAACACATCCAGTCAATACCCCAAGCGTCATTTTATTCAGAATATTTGAAAAGTCCAGTAACTATGTCTTTTGAACCGTTCAGTCCCCTCCCACAGCTCTAGAGGCATTGGCTGTAAGTTGAAACGCTTAGCGAATATTGAGGGGGTGATGAAATAAATCAAAAGGCAAAAAATAGAATTATTAAATTAGAATCAGATATTTCTATTCTTGTGTAAGACGTACAAATCTGGAGAAATATTCATAATAGCAACAAATAACAAAAGTTCGGCAATCAAAAACGAATAGAAATTAAGCATAAAAACACTTTCGAGAAAAGAACCTTTTCAACGAGTTTCAAGCTTTCAAGCTTTAAAACATTTTAAAATCGTTGCGTCATTTGTGCCTTACTGAGAATAAAATGTATTGCAAATATTTTCTTTTAATTTACACCATTGAAAAATAAAAATAGGAACTACAATGAAATAAAATCTTGAATTGCTGAGTTTCCAGGAACTAATATAATAAGATATTAAATATAGATATTCAATCTAATTTTCTCTTGTTTCAAAATTTATTTATTTATCCATCTATTTTAGTTACTGCTATCGTTATGTTTGCTATGGTCGTTTATTTTAATTTCCGTTTGTTTGGAGTTTATTTTATTCTATAATATTTATCTCTGCTCGTTTCGAGTTTCAATTATTACAAGATTTATATCTGCTGGGTCTTAAGTTAAATATGGCTCTTTATTTTTCTTTGAAAAACTTCTCTTCGTAAATAGTTTTTAGATTCATTACCAATGATCAATTAGGTAGAGCATTGTGCCTTTCCATCATATAAAGCAAGAGAAGATACGGAGAAAATTTGTGGAATTGAATAAATCCCAGAAACACAATTTACCTGCATTACGTTCCATAAGTTGCTTCAAAACTAGAAAAAAAGGTTGTTTAGAAAATAATTTACCTGTTATTTTCAGAATTAGTTTAGGTATAATTGTATCTTGTAATGGATCAAATTAAGTGTAATGGATCAAACTTTTTCATTTTCCTCTATATCTTTTTCTGCAACTTTATCTCGGTTTAGCACATTCTCGAAATGTTCCACCCATCTCTCTTTAACTCTTTCCTTATCCCTAATTGTGGCCCTGTCCCTATCTTTAACTAGGCAAAGTCAGGATTGACTACTCCCTCTCAATCTATTAAAACGCCAGTAAAATATTTTCTAGGATCTAGACTAGGAGGCAGAAAAACTCACAGAAACCATGGAAAGTGTATTTAAACAAGCAATCCGTCCAACACTTGTTGAAGAGGAGGACTAAGCCAATAACTGGTGGACTTCGGAATCAAGTCGAAGAAGAAAACCAAACCGAAGGCTGCTAAGATCAGCTATTCGAACAAATAATCGTGAAGACTGGGATGCTTACTCGGAAGGGTTAAAACTCCTGAAAAAGGAGATGAGGAGAGTAAAGAGAACCTCATGGAGGACTTTGTTTAAAAGTATAGAGTCAGATGGGGCTGGTAATAGGCTACTAAAGACTCTAAAGAAAGATCACCAGGCACACTTGGAAAGTTTGGCGAGAGTAGATGATACTCTCACAGCGGATCCGGAGAAACCCTGAAGCGCCTGCACGAAATACATGTAAAAGACCCTGAAGAAAATAGTCCCATGCCAGCTTATTTTATAAGCCCAAATATGGACAAGGAGCTGGCGCCATGAATTGTAAGGGAGGACTGAGTAAAAAAAGCTGTGGAGGGTTTTCAACCTTACAAAGCCACTGGAGCCAATAAGATATACCCTATAGTGCTCCAGAAAGGATGGTAGAAAATAAAAATCAATTGTATTGGTATTGAAAAGAGAAACCTCACTTTGGGCTATATCCCCCGTACCTGGCTCAAGGCCAGAGGTGTTTTCATACCTAAACTAGGGAAAGATGACTACTCAAATACCCGGTCTTATAGAATGGTTATGTTAACCTCATTTCAATTGAATGTGATGGAACGATTGATCCATTGGTTTCTAATAAGTGATCTGGAGACCAAGAACATGATATCCGAAAAGCAAATGGGATTTAAGATAGGAGGCTCTATAGACGCTACGGTTTACTAATTGGTATGGCGGGGGGGGGGGGGGGAATGGGGGGGGGGGTAAACACCCCAACCCCATTCACTATATTCATTTATGTTATTTTACTGTACTCATGGCCGTACATTTGGCTTTAATATACACTTATGTGTTGTCTATCTATCTAATATGCAGAATAATTGTACCGAACAGATTTTGCATGCAGACCCGCTTTGCTTACCCTTCCCCCCCTAATGTGCAAATCTATAGCGCAAATTTATTTCTAAAGTAACGAAGAAACTAACAAAAAAAAGGTGTGTTCTCGAATTTTACACAGCGTAAACTTGAGTGACTGGCGCATAATACACAAGTACCAAAATTCCTTCCCCCTACGGAAATAAAAAAAATAAAACTCAAACGAAATTCTCAAATTTGGAAAGCCTTATTTTCCACGGGGGGTATTTTGTTGTTGTTGTTTTTGTTTTTTTGTTTTTTTTTTGGGGGGGGGGGTTATTTTCCGCCTGGGGATGGGGGGGGGGGTTCCAGGGTGTATTTTCCAGGAGGGTCTATTTTCTACGGGGGGGGGGGGGTCCGGGGGGTTTTCGCCTAGAACCCTCTATAATTACCAAATTTACTCACATTACCATTCTTATACAGTGGTTTAATTAGGGTTTACTGAAATAGCTAGGTTTATTCCTATTTTCAAAAATCATCATTCCTATTTTCTAATCTTCAGTAGCTTATTTATAATTTCAGAACCACCATATTTAAGAAACTTAAATAGCACACAATTAGCACCCGGGGCCTTATTATTTTTTTATCCTTTTAGCACTCTACCTAACAAAACTAATCTTCCTTGACAACCAAAGTATCATAAACTTTTTCATTTTCCTCTATATCTTTTCATGCAATTCTATCTCGGTTCAGCACATTATCAAAATGTTCTGCCCAGTTCTACAGTGGCATATATTACTATAACTGATACCTTGCACTTTTTAATCATATAATGAGCGATTAGTTTTTTTTTTATACCTTCTCAGCCTAAACAAGAGTTGACAACCTCCTTATTCATCATGAGCCCTACTCCCTGTCTATGTGCCCCATCCTTCCTGAGTAAATAAATTCTATATCACCTAATTTCATTTTTCAAACCCCTGGGATATGAGTTTTTGAAACTCTTAATAAGTCCAGTCCGAATTATCTGAATACGTCAGTCAAAATGTCGATACGATAGTTAAATTTACGGGAAATACATTAAATTTTAATTTTAGTTCTTTTTTATGAAATTAATATAGCTAGCTTTTCCTTAAATTGAATTTTAATAATTAAATTTTTATTTAATTATAGAGAATTGGGTTGGTACACACTCAACCCTATATGAACAAAATTAATCAAGGGAAATGATTTAATGCAGCTAAAGATAAAATTAGTAGTCAATCAAAATAAAGACAAAAAAAGAAATATAAGATTAGCTGCTCAAAGGACAAATATTAAACACTTCGGGGTAACGAACTAATTAATGAGTGACGCGGCTCAATAGTAGCCAAAACTTACAGAGTTGTTATAGCAATAGTTACATCAAAAGAACTGAATTTTTGTACTAATTTCGGATATAAAAAGTTTATTAAGTTTAAACTTTATCCATCAAAACCTACGAGCCTAAAAAAACTTTCCCAACTTTCGAAAAATGGTAACGCGCCCAAAATGCTTTGCGATTTTGATAATAATCACACCATCCGATGTAGCATATCAGAGAACCCCGCTGTAGCTGTAGAGGTTTCAAGCTCCTATATACAAAAGTACAGAATTTTTTTCTTTTGAAGAAAAATCATGGATGAGTCTATTATTTATTTTGATAGAAAACCAAAAGTTCTAGTTCCCTTTTAAAGTAAACAAAAAGATTTTAATTTTTCGCTGGAAAAATTCTCCGTAGGAGAACCTCACATGAGAAATTCTCAATGGGAGAATTCCACGGGAGAATTCTCCAGGAAGAAATTTTCTGTGGGAGCAAATTTTCCACTGAAAATGGGAGAATTTTCTAAGAAAAAAAATTCTATGGAGGGATGGGATTCCTTTTCGAGGTAAGGAAAAGACCTTTGTTATTGGTTTTATCCTTTATTTGTTAATAAATTCAATTAAATTTAATTTAACATCAATATATGGAAAGGAGTTACGAAACTTAATCGACAATGAGACTGAATGTGTTCAAAAATTTCCTAAGTCACTGCCTTCAATCTATAACAAAAGAGACAATCTTATGTACAATAATACATAATTAAGAAACAAAAACAGTAACAATAAATATGAACATGATATAAAACTTTCATAAGTCGGTAAACAATCTTAAACAGTACGATATAAATTAAAATAGAATATGAAATCAAGTACCTCAAAATCTTAGCGATTAGTGTTTTTTACAGCTTACACCGTTTGGGCTGTCCAGCCTTTTTCTCAAAGAGATGTATACAGAAACAAAGACAACCTTATAATTACTTTTCAAGCAAAATAGATTAATGAGAAACACCCAAACCCACATGCTTTAATAGCATCCAAGCACAGTGGATATGAACTCCCGACAACTATGAATTGACCTTGATAATTCGGTTGATTACACTCTATTCTTATTTCTCAACATTATTTATATGGTGACATGCATATTCAAGCCAAATAATTCCTAATAAATTAACGGTTTTTCCACAATATGTTAGGTTCAGTATGAGCTGGGTCAATAAAGTAAATATGGACTAAGATTTTTAAAAAACGATAATTCCCAATTTTTTATGACAGTTTTAGTCACCCCCTCGTCCCCCAAATAAAGATATTGCTCTGGAACGTATATGAGATTGACGTCGTTTTAGATATCTCACCCCTTTTCGTGGCTTGTGTCCTATCGTCCTTATTGAGATGGATATTTCGCCCTTGAGTCTCAACCAAAGATCTTTTTTGAGAGGTTGGTCTTTAATTAGCTCCCTGGAGATTCAGAAAAATATGGTTTACTGAGTCGAAGTAAATTTGTTTTTATTTCAGTGAAGAGATGCATCAAAATTAAAAAAAGAATGCCACAAGTCTTAGTAATACTACGGGTTTAGCCAGCGTTTAATTAAGCTTGCAACATTTTACTTTCCTGTGATGCTAGTATATATCGCGAAGGTATAGCGACAATATATCGTCTGTATTTTTCGGCGTTCTCACTTTAACGTCTTTCTCTACAGCTGGCTTCAAGATACGGATACTAGCACAGGACTAATATGACAGACTAATCAGAGGTACTTGACTGTGCGTTCAAGCTCACCTAGGGAGCTTGGTGAGCTTGATCACCATTTCTCTCTCGTCTTTTTTTTATTCTCTTTCTTCTCTTTTTTATTCTCTTATCCTGTTTTGATGAGGATGGCCCTTGGATATAGGGTCGAAATATTCATTTAAAGTTGCGTTCCACTGTCTTGTATAAAAAATTTCCTGTTGCTCTACTTATTTGCTTACGATGGAAAGGCAGTGTGGTCTTCGTTGCTATTTTAACCGTAATACCTTTGTCTTCAGATGTACTAGTAGTAGTGGTCGGAGCATTGGTTGTAGTAGTCGTAGTAGCAGTAGTAGATGTAGCAGTTATAATAGTATTTGTAGTAGTAGTTAGTTAGAATTGTATGAAAGTTCTAATCTCCTCATTATTCCAAATTTAATTTTGCTCACTTAATCTGCTTTTAACAAGACTTATTTGACCTTTTTAGGCCAACGATGGTAAGCTTCAGATTCTGCAGCTACTTGGAATGCTGCGAGGGATTGCAGCTGGGATGCAGTACTTATCACAAATGAGCTATGTTCACAGAGATTTAGCTGCAAGAAATGTATTAGTAGATGCTCAGTTAACCTGCTAAATTGCAGATTTTGGGTTAAGCCGAGAAATAGAAAGTACCACCGAGGGGGCTTATACAACCAGAGTAAGACTTTCTGTTCTCTTTTTTATGCTTTTTTATACTTTGTGCTCTTTTTTATGCTTTTTCATTTCTGTTCTCTTTTTATAAAAAAAACTTATGCATAGAACTAATATAGATGTGTTAATGATATGTGTAGTACATACAGTGCCGTATCCGGGGAGGGGGCACCCGTTTTGAGCTCCCTCCCCCCTCGAAAGTTTTGCCCGACTCGTACAAAAGTAACAAAAATAGCCTACATGTAAAGAATTTTTTTGCGTTTTGTATTTTTTTTAACTCCCTTCCCCCAAACAAAAACCCTACGTATACATAAAGTAATAATACGCCTACAATGCACATAATTATACATATAAATAATGTAGATGTCACAATAATATAGATAGAATTTAATACCAATACTATTGATATATACTATCAGGGCCGTATCCAGGATTTTTTTTGGCGGTTATTTTACGCAAGGATTTTTTTTCGGAGAGGGGGGGGTATACACAAAAAACTCAAAGAACCCATAAAAAAAAATCGTTTATATCCGTTTTCGTAACGTATTTACGAATCAGACAGACATTTTCGGGGTGGGGTGAGGGCAAACCCCTCCCCCTTGATACGGCTTGGATATAGTAATTATATATATTTATATAGATATATCACCGATTTTTACCAATTAAAGTGAGAAGAGCAAATGAAAAAAATAATTATTTTTGTGACCGTCTTCAAAAAAGTTAATATTTTGAGAATTTGAATTTTAAACGCAGTTACGCCCTAAAGTTTGTATATATATAACTTGAGATTAAATATTGCACAGGCACTTACACTCAACAATTTTTAATAAAAATTAAAATAATTTTAATTTAAAAAAAATCCACATGAGGCCCAATTATAAAAAAAAAGTTTTGGTGGATTGTTTCTATAAACAAAATCTAATTCAACAACAATTAGGGTTTTTAGAGCAGCCCGCCCCCCGAGACCCCAACCATGTTTACGCCTTTGTTAAGCTTTCCCTTTCTTTTAATTTTATAGTGCAGTTTTGATATATTTAAAATCAAAACATGACAAAAAAGCTGTGTATTAATATGTAGTTTTCAGAAGCCAGACTGACTAAGTCCACTGTTTATACCTGTTAACATTTTTGTATTATGGCATTTATTTAGCTCTTAATTTTATAATATGATAAAGATATTCTCTAAACAAAAACTTTTAAATAAACTTTGTCTTAAAATGTAGCTCAACATTTTCCTCAAAATGTTAAATAAAATCACATAACAATATGTTTATGTTTTATTTTTTTATTTGGTATTTCATATTTATATTTACAAACAATTTATATTAATATAATTATATCAACGAATAATTATTACCAGTTTAAAGTTATGATTAAGGTTAATAGTTGAGTAGTTTTATTTTTTCTGTAAATTAATGTTAAATAAAATCACATAACAATCTGTTTATGTTTTATTTTTTTTATATTTGGTATTTCATATTTATATTTACAAACTATTTATATTAATATAGTTATATCAAAGAATAATTATTACCAGTTTAAAAACTTTTCTTTATAGAAGTTTAATGACATTTTTGGTTATAAAATGAAATTAAAAATATTCCAATCAGTTATTACTAGAAACTGTTCAAAAATTTGTCGTCATTTTTTTTTAAGACCAAATTTTTTAGACATAGAAGAGAAAATTCTAAGAATTCATTAACGCTATTGGAACTTTATTCAATTTGACAAACTAATTTAACTAACCTGTATAATTAATTATTAAATATTTAAAGGATAATTAATTAAGGTTAATTACATCAATTAAAATTAATAAATAAATTAAAGCATCATTAAATTTGTCATATCAATACAAAAAGTGAAAATAAAAAAAAGAATTTTTAACCCGTTTTGAATGAAACCCTATTTCCTTCTCACTACTACCTATCTGTTAATAATTTTGTCTTAGGAAGAAAAAATTTTATTAGATTCATCGATAATATTAATATCAATATCAATAATATCAATAATTCAAATAATTAGAACTTAGAAGTTAAATTGGATTAAAGTAAGTTTAGTATTTAAGATTATTTTTATTGTTTTATAGTTAAATAGGTGAGGTAATTATGCTTCCGGGGAGTGAGGGAGGAACCTGATAGTTAAGGTAATAATAGCTTAATGTGGGGGAGGCGTGAGGTTGTCTTGGGGAGTGAAGTGGGAGCAGTTCTGCGTGATAGTGATAAATCATTATGTTTATGGGTCTCAACGTCGATTGTGTGACATAGCAGTGTCTCATTTTATTTTATTTCGTTTTCTTTTTAAAATAAACCACAATTGAACAGACACAAACTAATATAACTACCCTGTATAATTAATTATTAAATTTTCTCTGTGTAACCAAGGAGTCACCCACTCTCCACAACCTGGTGTAGATCTGGAAGTGCCACTTTTTCTGCCAGGCACGGCAAACATCAGCCACTTCGTGCCTCTCCCTGTCCATATGGCAAACTTCGTACCCGCGTTTTGACACTTCAGTCACACTTGGCAGCCATTGGATGTACACGTATTTGAAAGTGGGCAACCACTCGGTTTACTATTACCTTCATACTGACAGGGGCAGATCTAAGATTTTTTTAGGGGGGGGGGAGGGCGCAAAAGAGGTTGATCTGATAAACTTGAGTTAAGAGCAAGTTTAATTTACGCAAACTTGCGTTAATTAAGTAAATTACATTACTTTAGACGGCGTGAGGGGGGCGCGCGCTTCCCCTCGCCCTCCCCCTGGATCCGCCACTGTATACTTATTCAAATAGTGCAATGATTGCAAAATCAAAATAAATGAGTAAAAAAAAAAAATGCTCAAAAAGAAGTTTTTTTCCATCCCAGATGTTTCCAGTAATGACGGTAAAAAATCAGGGGGAAAGCCCCTTAAATGGTATAGTTTTAGATTTTGCGTTTCTTGATCTACTGACAACTTCTATTGAATGATAAAGGTTTGTTGACGTCACATATTAAAAGTATCTTATTTGACACCATTGTTTTGCGAAGAGACTCGTGCGCAGG
>NC_142796.1:4833624-4848817 GCF_049724085.1 Artemia sp. Qi Xiang Cuo | reverse complement strand
CCAATGAATAAGTAGTAATTTCCCCATAGATCTATCTATTCAAGAACAACAAAAAAAACAATATTAATGATGTATGACATAAATAATTGTAACCAGAAAAGGCTTCTTTTCAAAACTACGAAAAAATTAGGAAAAAAATCTTTTGGCCGTTTCTGAGAAAAAAAAATCGTATCAGTCTAGCAAACTTTGGAATAAAGCTTCCACTGAGCGAAGAACATTAGGGCCTACTAAAATCGTAGCACAACGCAGTTGAAAAGGCCAGCCAACCCTTTGGGGAGGACCACAATGTTCTTCGCTAACTAAACTCTTTTGTAAAACTCTAGCTAAACTAAAACTCTAATCTAAAACTAACTAAAACTAAACTAAAAATAAAGGTAATAAATAAACTTAAAATAAACTAAAACTCTAAAATAAAACTAAACATTAAACTAAAACTAAACTAAAATCTCAACTAAACTGAACCAAAACTAAACTAAACTGCTAAATTAAAACTCTAAATAAAACTCTTTATAAAAACTATAGCTAAACTAAAACTCTAAACTAAAACTAAACTAACTAAAAATAAACTAAAAGTAAAGGTAATAAATAAACTTAGAATAAACTAAAAATCTAAACTAAAACTCTAAAATAAAATCAAACAATAAACTAAAACTAAACTAAAAATCTAAACTAAACCAAACTAAAACTAAACTAAACTGTTAAATTAGAACTCTAACTAAAACTCTTTAGCAAAACTCTTGCTAAACTAAAACTATAATCTAAAACTAACTAAAACTAAACTAAAAATAAAGGTAATAAATAAACTTAAAATAAACTAAAACTCTAAAATAAAACTAAAACTAAACACTAATCTAAAACTAAACTGAAAATCTAACTAAAACTCTAAAAGAAAACTAAAAATTAAATATAAACTAAACCAAACTAAAACTAAACTAAACTGTTAAATTAAAACTCTAACTAAAGCTCTTTAGTAAAACTCTAGCTAAACTAAAACTATAATCTAAAACTAACTAAAACTAAACTAAAAATAAAGGTAATAAATAAACTTAAAATAAACTAAAACTCTAAAATAAAACTAAACACTAATCTAAAACTAAACTGAAAATCTAAACTAAACTAAAACCAAACTAAACTGATAAATTAAAACTCTAACTAAAACTCTTTAGAAAAACTCTAGCTAAACTAAAACTCTAAATTAAAACTAAACTAACTAAAACTCTAAACTAAAGCTAAACACTAATCTAAAACTAAACTAAAATTAAACTAAAACTGAACACTAATCTAAAACTAAACTAAAATTAAACTAAAACTGAACTAAGCTACTAAATTAAAACTCTGACTAAAACTCTTATGTAAAACGAAAACTCTTAACAAAAAAAAAAATAAAATTAAACTAAAAATCAAACTAAAACTAATAGGTAAAACTCTAGATAAAATAAAACTCTAATCTAAAACTAAACTAACTAAAACTAAACTAAAAATAAATTCTAAACTCTAAACTACTAAACTATAACTCTAACTAAAACTAAACACTAATCTAAAACTAAACTAAAATTAAACTAAAACTGAACTAAGCTACTAAATTAAAACTCTAACTAAAACTCTTATGTAAAACTCTAGCTAAACTAAAACTCTAATCTAAAACTAAACTAAAAATAAAGGTAATGAATAAACTTAAAATAAAATCAAAATCTAAACTAAATAACTAATAAAATAATAAACTAAAAATCTAGACTAAACTAAACCAAAACTAAACTATAACTCTAACTAAAACTCTTAACTACTAAACTAAGTAAAACTCTAAACGAACACTAAACTACTAAACTAACTAAAATCTACACTACTAAACAAACTAAAAATTCTACACTAAAACTAAACACTAATTTAAAACTAAACTAAATTAAACTGCTAAATTAAAACTATAACTAAAAATCTAAACTACTAAACTAACTAAGATCTAAACTTTTAAGCTAACTAAATTCTAAACTAAAACTAAACACTAATCTAAAACTAAAATAAATTAAACTGAAAATCTAACTAAAAATCTAAAAGAAAACTAAAAATTAAACTAAAACTAAACTAAAAATCTAAACTAAACTAAACTGAAACTAAACTAGACTGCTAAATTAAAACTCTAACTAAAACTCTTTATTAAAACTCTATCTACACTTAAACTCTAATTTAAAACTAACTAAAAATAAACTAAAAATAAGGTTAATAAATAAACTTAAAACAAAGTAAAACTCTAAAATAAAACTAAACATTAAACTAAAAATAAACTAAAATCTAAACTAAACCAAAACTAAACTAAACTGTTAAATTAAAACTCTAACTAAAACTCTTTAGTAAAACTCTAGCTAAACTAAAACTCTAAACTAAAACTAAACTAACTAAAACTAAACTAAAAATAAAAGGTAATAAATAAACTTAGAATAAACTAAAAATCTAAACTAAAACTCTAAAATAAAATCAAACAATAAGCTAAAACTAAACTAAAAATCTAAACTAAACCAAACTAAAACTAAACTAAACTGTTAAATTAAAACTCTAACTAAAACTCTTTAGAAAAACTCTAGCTAAACTAAAACTAAACTAAAACTAAACTAACTAAAACTAAACTAAAAATAAATGTAATAAATAAACTTAGAAGAAACTAAAAATCTAAACTAAAATTCTAAAATAAAATCAAACAATAAGCTAAAACTAAATTAAAAATCTAAACTAAACTAAACTAAAACTAAACCAAACTGTTAAATTAAAACTCTAACTAAAACTCTTTAGAAAAACTAGCTAAACTAAAACTCTAATCTAAAACTAAACTAACTAAAACTAAAATAAAGGTAATAAATAAACTAAAAATCTAAACTAAATAACTAATAAAATAATAAACTAAAAATCTAAACTAACCCAAACTAAAACTAAACTAAACTGCTAAATTAAAACTCTAACTAAAACTCTTTAGAAAAACTCTAGCTAAACTAAAACTCTAATCTAAAACTAAACTAACTAAAACTAAAATAAAGGTAATAAATAAACTTAAAATAAACTAAAAATCTAAACTAAATAACTAATAAAATAATAAACTAAAAATCTAAACTAACCCAAACTAAAACTAAACTAAACTGCTAAATTAAAACTCTAACTAAAACTCTTTAGAAAACTCTAGCTAAACTAAAACTCTAATCTAAAACTAAACTAACTAAAACTAAAATAAAGGTAATAAATAAACTTAAAATAAACTAAAAATCTAAACTAAATAACTAATAAAATAATAAACTAAAAATCTAAACTAACCCAAACTAAAACTAAACTAAGCTGCTAAATTAAAACTCTAACTAAAACTCTTTAGAAAAACTCTAGCTAAACTAAAACTCTAATCTAAAACTAAACTAACTAAAACTAAAATAAGGGTAATAAATATACTTAAAATAAACTAAAAATCTAAACTAAATAACTAATAAAATAATAAACTAAAAATCTAAACTAACCCAACCTGCAATCCTCTTTTTCTAATATTTCCGCCCCCCCCCCGGATTGGCTGAGAAAGGAGATGTAACCAGCCCTCTGACTGGCTGAGAAGGAAACACGTGATCTAACTGTTTCCCGTTATCGGATCAATAAAATTCCCAATCGATTACGCAATCAATTTCTCGGAAATCCACTTCCCCTTCTATTACGCAATCAAGTTCTCAGAAATACACTTCCTCTTCGATTACGCAATCAATTTCTCGAAAATTCACTTCCCCCTTGAGTCCTAGATCAATAACATTGTTCCGGTTAGAATTCAATGCACTTGTGCAACCTTCGTCCCGGAGTTATTACACATAGAAACAACAAATAAATCGACCTTGGAAAAAGAGGTCATTGAGCGATTACGCAATCTTTCTCCCTAGGGACTCTATGCCCATATTAGGAGTCCCGTCACGAGTTATAGGGTCATTTCTACTCACACTTTCCAGTAACTTTGGTATAAAGATGACAATAGAAATGATAGTAATTTAGTGACATCCTCTGGCCTTCTCTTAAGGCTGTTCTCCTTGTAAAAAACTGCAGAGGATGTTTCCTCTGGTGAGGAGGAGGGTCACAACACAAAAAAGTACATTCTAGGCAACTGTTTTTTCAATTTTGTGGAACAATCCAAGGGTAACCTTGGTTACATTCCTAATTTACTAGGAAAGTGTCAAACTTATATCTATCAATTATGTATTACAACCAATATGCTATGTCCTTCCAGGAAGGTAACTAAAAAATTACAAGAGTATAATCACTGGCTCGGCAGTTTACAATTGGCAATATTGGCAATTTGTTCAGACAGTATTTAGGCTACTAATAATTTCACGAAAAAAAATGCGACTTCTCTAGAATTTTAGCAAAACACTCCTAAGAGGAAGCTTATAAGAAACTCAGTGACTATGGCTGTCTCAGACCATGGCAGGAAGATTTAAAAATGGAACAAGTTCATACATGTCAAAATCTTTCATGGATCTCGTTAAATGGACAATTCTGAAGCCTCTAAAGGATGTGGTTTCGTAATAGGAGCAGATTGAAGAGCCAAAAGACAAGCAGAAGAAAAAGTGGAATTGTGGTGAAAGGCACACGAGGACAAAAGGATCTTTTTTTTTTTTTTTTTTTTTTTTTTTTTTTTTTTTTTTGGCCAGTCACCACTTTGGACTGTGCCATATCTAAAAAGACAATAATGACGCTTAAGAGCACCATTGACAAACAGGGAAGTAATATTTTGTCAAAAATGATGAAATATCATATTCGCTTTTCCTGAGTCAAAGACAGCGTACTAGCGCTGACTAAGTAAAGAATGATATGGCTTCTATGTATCATTTATTTGTTTGTTCTTTTCATTTGACCAGACCACTTCCTATGGAAAGAGTGGTCATAGGAACTTTGCAGGAAGCTCATTCGATTGAAAATTGGAAGTTCTAGTCCCAATTTTAAGAGTCAATAACAGCTGGAGGGCAACCATACCCTTCCATCAAGCTTTTAGCTATCCGCTCCTTAACTCCCAGTAGAAAAGCAGAAAATCAAGCATGTTTGATCCTGCGTGTCCAAAAATTTTAAGGGTGATAAGTTAAAACTTCTGAGAATATTTTGGGGGATGCTGAAATAATTAAGAGACACTCAAAGCATCCAGGCTATCAAAATGGTGCTTCTGCAACATCTCAGGACTCAGGAACGGCTAAGGGTATTATTTTGAAACGTTTAGGGATTACTGAGGGGTATACTGAACTAAATCAAAATACACTACGTGTATTAAGATTGTCAAAATGACGTATCTGCAAGTATACTAGGATATAAAGTTAAAACTTTCCATGATTAATGAGGGGATCTGGGTTGTCTGAATGGTACATGTATAATGCCTCAGGAACGGCTGAGGGTATTAAATCGAGACTTTCAGGGAATGTGGAGGGGGTTCTACGCTAAATCAGAAGACTTTATTTGCATAAGGGTCATCAAAACGGCGTATCCATAACATCTTAGGACGGTGAAAGATATTAAATTGAAACCTGAATGGAATGCTTAAGGGGACATTGAACTAAATAAAAGGCACTATTTGCATCGAAATTGTTAAAAAAGAGCATCCGCGATACATCAGGAATGGTTAAGGGTACTAAGTTGAAACTTTCAGGGAATGCTGAGAGGTATGTTGAGCCAAATCAAAAGACCTTTTGTGGATTTAGGTCGCCAAAATGCCGGATCTGCTCATTAACTGTGTCATAGAGGTGTATCTGCAATATTTCAAGAACGGCTAAGGGATAAAATTTTTCAGTAGATGTTGAGGGGAATGCTGAGCCAGAATCAAAAGACTCCAGGCAATTAGGTTCCTGAAATGACGAATATGCATTATCACAGGAAAAGCAAAGTAAATTAAGTTAAAACTTTCAGTGAATGTTAAGGGGAATATTGAACTAAACGAAAAGACACTATGTGCATCAGGGTTGTCAAAAAGGCGTATTTGCAATTTTTCACGAGCGGCTAAGGGTGTTAGGTTGAAATTTTCAGTGAATGTTGATGGAGATGTGAACTAAATAAGAAGCACTCTGCACCCTAAGTTTGTCAATAGGGCGTATCTGCAAGGTTTCGGAAGGTTGCTAAGTTGAAACTTTAGTGTGTGTGTAAAAGACACTATACGGTGATATTAGCATCATTCTCGGAATAGAAATGGGCTATTGAAATGGAGAAAATCATAGTTCTCGTGCCCTTTTTTAGAGTTTAAACTAGTTGGATGGCAGGCAGGCTCCTTCTCTTGTGTCCTGTTTTCCGACTCACTACCCACAACCCAAAACATATGATCAAACTTTGAGATAGTCACTTTATAAAAATAGTTGAAAGGTTAAACAAGTATATCTCAAAAGATAACTTATCTCCCGCAACCCCTCGGACAAGGGACGTAAATTGGAGGATTTGTCCATTGTTTATACCTATATTTTTAATGGAAAAGGGGGGCAGGGTTGATCCTGCATGTATAATTATCTCAAATTTTTGGAGATCATATCTTGCGCCAAGAATATCACACAATTGGCTGGGAAGGAGGGGGATCTTAA
Source organism: Artemia sp. Qi Xiang Cuo (assembly GCF_049724085.1). NCBI lineage: Eukaryota > Metazoa > Arthropoda > Branchiopoda > Anostraca > Artemiidae > Artemia > Artemia sp. Qi Xiang Cuo. The sequence continues at coordinate 4,842,260 of NC_142796.1, read as the reverse complement.
TGCGGACCAACGAACAATTTGGTCGTAATGAGTATTTTAAGTGAACTCTTACGGATCCTTCATTAGGATAAGATTACCAGATATTCCCAAAAGTGTACTCTGAAAACGACACGCCTGCCCGAGTAAATCAAAACACGTCTATGTATAACAGATATTTAAAACTTGTTGAAGAATTTTGGGATTGGCTTAAGGAATTGAGTGGAAACTCCGAGAGAGTTTCGGAAAGTCAAGTGGATGTATAATTTTATACATCTATACATGCAATTATGCAGGTTTTCAATCAATTCGATTATTACCCCCTTCTCCATCAATCTGAAATTATATAGTAAAACTGCTATTAACATTCGTTGCAAAATCTTGTCCAAAATAAAAACAGAACATAAAGCTCTTAATTTTTAAGAAAAAAAAAACATTCCATGTCTTAACCAATGAAAAAAAAGAATGCATAAAAAGAAATGAACAGAAATTAATCTTAAAAATTCCGAAAAACAAGTTTTTCATGCATAAGTGCATAAAAACCGAGGCATCCACTCGACAAAAGCAAAGATTTGACGCTATCTGATGTTGTATAAATGAGTATTCAGGGGTTTCTCACTCTGGGAACTATATTTAAACTGTTTTTTTTTGGGTTGAAGGGGAGGGGGGAAGGTACAGGGGGGAAAAAGGTACCTAGGTTAGGTTACGTATTTAATATATGCTATGCTATACCCCACCCACCTCCCCCTAATGTTCAAATTTATGGCTCAAATTTGTTTCTAAACTATTATATATTCATCCAATTTTATTTTATTTCATTAGCATTAACCAATCTAGCACTAAATAAAAGAGTGCGTTTAGTACAGGAGTACCGATTATTTAAGCAGTGTTACCCATCAAAAGCCAAGAGCCTGAGAAAATTTGCTTGATTTTTGAAAACAGGGGTAAACAGACCCAAAATTCGGGGAATATTAAAGAAAATACGCGCCATCAAATTCAGCATATCAGAGATCTGTAAAGGTCTCAAGCTCCCATCTGAAAAGAAAGATCACGAAGAAAGATCATGGATACGTGTTTATTTGTATTGTTTGTTTGTTTTGTTTGTTTTTATTTTTTCCAAGGGTGATCGTATCGAACCCATGGCCTTGTAATATCGAGAGAGAGCTCATTGAAATGGATATTAAAAATTCTAGTGCCTTTTTTAAGTGACCGAAAAGATTGGAGGATAACTAGCCCCCTCTTGCGCCCCTTTTCCCCAAAGTAATTTGTACAATACTTTAAGATATCCATTTTGTTTAGCATGGTTTAAAGGTCCAATAACTATCCCTTTGGGAACAACATGAGCCCCCGAGGCCCCTGGGGAAAGGGCTGTAGGTTATGAGATTTGTCATCTGTTTACGTATAGGATTTCTTATTGAAAAGTATGTAGACATTTTTCAGCGGGGGCCGGTTTTGCTTGAGGGATTTTCTTGGGGAGAACTTTCCGTGAAGAGCGAGGTCTTAGGAGATAATTTCTCCCGAGGAAATTTTACACTCGGGCAGTTTGATAGAATTCCTATACGAAATTCCCTTTTTCTCTTACTTTCTCTTTGCCGGCTCAATTTTACATGTGTACATGTTCCAGGGTAATTGTCCTGGGGAAATCTTAAGTGGAGTTGTTATTTTCTGGTGGATTTTTCCGTGGGGGAGGTTGCATTTTCCATGGGAGAAATTCTCCATGGGGAAATTTTCCACAGGGGTAGGTATCCATTGACGGGGGGGGACGGAATTTCCTTGAAACTTTTCACGGAGTAGGGGGGTTGTGACATTATTTGAAAATGATAAGAAATTAAGTATTATTCAAATGAAATTATGCCAAGGAAAATTTTCCAGACGGAATCGTCGACAGGAAATTTTCTGGGGAAAAGTTGTGGCGGGAATGAAATTGTCCGGGGGAATTTTCCGGGTTGTGGTACTTTACATGGGAGCAACTTTTCATGGAGGCATTTTTGTGGGGAAGGGAATTTTCCATGGACTCGGAGCCAAACTTTCCGGCATTTTTTTAAAAAACATCAGAAATTAAATAAAAAAAGAAAAAAATCAACTGAAAGTAAGGAGCAACATTAAAATATAAAATTTTGACTTTTTTTCCCAATTCTTTAAAATGACACCTGAAACACAATGGTTGAAATTTTGCAATTAATTAATGTTGCAAGGTTGCAATTAATTAGACCAAAGACGCATAGAAATACAGTTATATCAAACAGTTCGTGGTAACGAACTGTATGTAGGGAGCGACCCGGCTCAATAGTAACCGAAATTCTAAAAAAAGAACTTGATGTTAATACATGCATTAAAAGAATGATATTTTTATGCTGATTTCAAATATATAAGTTTCATCAAGTTTAGTCTTACCCATCAAAAGTTACGCGCCTTATATTTCAAAAGTTACGCGAAAATTTGCCTTATTTTCGAAAAAAGGATGAAATACCCCCTAAAAGTCATAGAGCTTTAATTAAAATCACACCATCAGATTCAGCGTATCAGAGAACCGTATTGTAGAGGTTTCAAGCTCCTATATGCAAAAATGTGGAATTTTGAATTTTTTGCCAGAAGAAAGATGTTTATTTGTGTTTATTTGTTTTTTGTTTTTTTTTTTCCCGGGGGTGATCGTATCGACCCAGTGGTCCTAGAATATCGCGGGACGGCTTGTTCGAACCGAAATTAAAAGTTCTAGTGCTCTTTTTAAGTGACTAAAAAATGGAAGGCAAATTGCCCCCCTCCCACGCTCATTTTTTCCACAGTCACCAGATCAAAATTTTGAGATAGCCATTTTGTTCAAGATGGTCGAACGATATAATAGCTATGTCTTTGAGGATGACTTATTCCCCCACAGTCCCCAGGAAAGAGGGCTTTAAGTTATGAACTTTGCCCAATATTTACATATAGCATTGGTTATTGGGAAGTATACAGACGTTTTCAGGGGGAATACCGTCTTTTAGTGTGGGAGTTGATCGGGAGTTACGTGGGAGGATCCTTCCATAGAAGAATTTTTCATGGGGGAAGGGTCATTGCTATGAAGGGGAGCTGGATTTTCCAGCATTTTTTAAAAAAGATCTGAAATTAAATAAAAAAAAACAAGTTTTCAAAACTTTTGAAAAACTTTTGAAAATTGAAAAACTTTTCAACTGAAAACCTTTCAACATCAAAACTTAAGACGAACAGAAACTATTACGTATGTGATTGGGTTAGCCCCCAAGTCAATACCTCACTCTTTACGCTAAAGTTTTTTTATTAGTTTCATAAGAGCTATTATTCTAATTAACGGCCTTTGTGATTAAGGGGTCATTTTTAAATAATTGGAAAAAAAATGGAACTTTAGCGTAAAGAGCGAGGTATTGACTAGGGGGACGAACCTCCCTAATATACGTAATAAAAATATAGGAATATAGAAGTTCGTTACCAAAGTTAATTCGTAAGTTACGTGTATTTATTACTAATAAAAACGTTCGTAAGTAAAATTAAATAACTTTCGAGAAAGACATTTAGCCTAAAAAAGTAAAATTAATATGCAAATTTCGTTCTAATTATTCATGTACGGTGAGCCAAAATCAAAACCAGCATTAATTTAAAAACGTTCAGAAATTGAATAATAAAAAAAACAAGTTTTTTAACTGAAAGTAAGGAGCGACAGTAAAACTTAAAACGAACAGAAATTATTCGGTATATGAAAGGGGCTGTCCCGTCCTCAACGCATCGCTCTTTATGCTAAAGTTTTTATTGTTTTAAAAAATAGAGTTGTGAGAAAGAGTTAATTTTTATAGTAAAGAGCGAGTCGTTAAGGAGGGGACAGTCCCTTTCATATACGGATTAATTTCTGTTCGTTTTAAGTTTTAATATAGCTCCTTACTTTCAGTTAAGAAAACTTGTTTTTTTTATTTAATTATAGTTCAAGCTCAGAACGAAGAGAAATTACCATTAGTGAATAAATGAGACCCCAAAAGAACAGAAGTTGCAATGAATAATCAAGTCGGACTTAAAATGAAGAAAAATTAGGGCTAGCACCCCTAATTCTTCCAAAGGCGAGAGTGTCTTTTGCGCTTTACTGAAAAATTATGTACTTCGAGATTTTTTTTTTTTTGTCATTACATCAAAATCAAAAATATCCTATATCAGGGCTAATCAGGCTCTACAAATAAATTTGAAGCTACCTGTCTCTTTCCTTCCTTCTCGATTAGGTCTGGAATTTACTATGGATCAGGGAGGTAAAGGCCCCCCTCCTTTTCAGACCCCCGTTTGTCCTTTTCCCAGCTGAAAATGAGTGTCTTTAGTATACCTTTGCCTTATTTTACTTTATGTATCTGTTCTCGTTTTTCACTTGGTCATTCTCACTTGATTTGAAAAAAAACTGGCTACATCTTTGCCCCCTCCCAAGATTTTGAAAAAATTACGCGCCTGCTCTCAAAGCGTCTAAAGAACTTTTAAAATATATTTAACTTTCAGTAATGCCCAAATGACACTCTGGGTTTTAAAAGGCTTAGGGGTGTTTGCCCTTCTCTGATTTGGGGTAAATCTTTTTCGTTTTAAGTTTGAATCAGTTACCTATTTTAACTTCCATTTTTGTCTGGGTTTCATTTATTAATTGATAGTGACATCTACTCATTTTAATTTTGGATAATTACATGACCTTATTTCTACTCTTCTTAGGTTTGATATAGCTCTTTATTTTCTTTGAAAACCCTTTTTTTAATGTCTCCTATGTTTTATTTATATACTAACTTTATGAAAGGGGGACACCCCTTCTCCTATCAAAAAGAGGGGTAGGGATAATCTCGATTAAAATTGTAGCATCAATTTAAGCATGTCCGAGAGACCTTGATCCTTTGATAAAATTCGAAATTAGGGACTTTTTGGCATCTTAGAAAGTAGCTGATTTGCCTAAATAAAACGTTCAGGACTGGTTCTAGATGTTCATTTATGGCAAAGGAAGACATTTTAAAGTAACTGAGTCTACCCTCCTCTCCTAGAAAGGGCACCGACCATTGATGGCCTTGGATCAACTCTGTGAAAATGACTTAACATTGATCCCCAGAAGCTTGTATGCCAAGAATTGACTTGCTCTGTTTGGTTAATATTAATGCTAAATCCTCCAATTATTTAGCCAACATTTTGTTTATAGTGTCCTTCACTCTTCAATGCTCTCATGTCAAGTATTAAAATCTTTGAGAACATCGTAGAAAAGCATTGAAAGAAAATAGAATCTACTTGTCTCCTTGTATAGATAGACTAAAGTACTGTTCAAGATATGGAAGAAGGAATTTTTCTAGCTGAGAGCAGAAGTTGACACTGTAAATTTTTTACCCCCCATTACTTCTATTGTCATGAGAACAAAAGGTATTAGCAATACGAAATTCTAAGATATTGATAGAATATATAAGTGAAAGAATATATTGAGTGATTTTAAACATAAAAGAAAGCGTATTTTTTGTATTTTCGATATCCAATAGCATAACCACAGGGTATAGATTGTTGATCCAGAAATCATTATGATAAAAATTTCTATTTTGCTATCCCTAATCCTCATATGTTTGACACCAGTCAGGAAATACATGATTTGGTAATATCCCCATTCTTCCGGGACTTAGACAGGGGGGGTCGCCATATCTTTTTAATGCTTGTTTATGCCCTGTGCTAACTAATATTTTACTGTCATGTTTTAAGGGTCTAACTAATTTCTGTTGCATATGCAGATGATCTGTTACTTATTAGCACTTCAAAGGCTAGCTTTGTCAAATCGACCCAGTTCGCTTATAAGCTGTTTGAAAAAGGTGGCCTGATGCTAAATACTGAAAATTTTGAATATTTAGCCTTTAATCCCAAGCACCGAGGTAGTGATCTAAGTTGTGGTTCTTTTTCAGTTAAACTATGTTGCGTGTTCCTGTGTTGCGTTGGCTTGGGGTCAGTATTTGCTCCTCTGCATCAGATACCAGTTCTAGTGCACTAACAGACATTAAGAATAAGCTTGAAGCAGGTTATTTTAAAAGTTTCCTAAATCATGGTAGAAATTCTCGGAAGGTCTTGGGTAGACCTTACTCAAGATATTATGATCATTCTATTCTTTTTCTGTCAGGTTTTCGCCTATCTTTTAATGCTAGTTATCTGCAAGACTTTAAAGCATTGTATTTCCCTTACAGTGACCTTCTATTATATCTACCTCGTTGGTATATCAATCAAAATATTGTTTGAATGTTTATGTGCTACTGATATATTAGTAGAGTAGTAAATTCCATTTCTAATACTTTATGTTCCTTCCTGTGCTATTTGGGGCCTTTACGTTCCTTCCTGTGCTATTTGGGGACTTTATGTTCCTTGGCACCTTTCCAAGGTAGATTATCAGACTGGTTATTTGGCAAGGTATAATGTGGTCAAACAGGTTTTGAGAGTATGATCATAACTATATAACTCAATCAGACTGGTTTTTGAGTCAACCATCCGTTTTTTATAGGAGCCAATCAGAGAGCGGAGGGTACTCGATATACGATAACTTGATTGGTGATTGGGATTTGAATAAAAGGACTGATTTTCTTTGCAATTCATATTAGTAAGAGAATTGAATTCAGAGAGAATAGTTTATTTGAGAGGATATTAGTAGAGAAAATTAGCGGTGCATTTACATTATTGGAGATTAATGATGGGGTCGGCAGCAGCAGTAATGATATACGAGTACCCAATGTGGCTGTGGAAATAACCGAAGGCTTTAGACTATGCCTTGAATGGGACGATATGTATGCTAGATACGTGATATCATTAAGTGAATTTAAGCAGGAGGAGTAACTATGTTTTGCTGGAAAAGGGAATATTGTCCATATAAATAGATTTCGGATCGCAATAAAAGCGCTCTCGAAATATATTGATGAAAACATAATGCATCAGTAAATATTTTTGTTGCAATTAGACTCGTTAAAATTGTTTCTATATCAAAGGTATTTTTCTTTCTATAGTAGGCTAGCGTATATTTTTTAGTGTAGAAAAAATTCTGGTTTGTCTGAAGTTGGATTTGAGAGTGTTAGGACAAAAAATGGATAGATTTGAGAAAGACTAAATCATGCGGAATCTAGAGCTTATGGACAAACGTTTGATTCTAGATGATGATTTTCTTGAGCTGTCTATTCAAAGAAAGACATTTTCTCAGGTAATGCTTGTTAAATATAATGAAAACTGATTCTCCCTCAATTCACTACTGCATAAAGCTTCTAAATCGAGGCCCAAATGCATTTGCACAATTTATTGATATATTGATCACAACACGGCACAATGATGTTGTGGATATGCTTTTATACATTAGTTTAGAAATTTAGGACTTTTTTCATAAGAAATATGGTGCTTAAGGATGATTTACTCCTCTCTCACTATCTCAGACAATTTTTTGATGTTGCTAGCTCAGTTTCATTGTGGCGGTGAGAGTGTCAACACATAAAAAAATGTTCCATATATGTCCGCTATGTATGTACACACTGGGCACGTGGTCATCATGTGAGAATTGCACAATGATTGATGAGTATGATGAAAAGTGTAGATTATGCAACCCGTGTAAATTGCATAGAGGATATGCTGTACAAATTAAAGGTTGTAATTCCTCTCTTTAAGAGGTGTGTGACTCTCATCCTACAGGGCACCAATCCAATTGTCAGTTTGATAAATGTATTCAGTGGGAGAATACATAACCCGGAATGATTGGATGGAATCATGTGCGTGATTTTAGTTTATTTCAGCGAGATTGGTATCGTCGCGGTTTTACATTGTTCTGGGAGGAGAAGCCGGGTCAGCGATTCAACTGTTGGAACAACAAAAGAATATGGTTTCTACGTCATCGTTGTGAAGACAATGACTACTACGATTATAAGCCCACTGATTTTTATTTGGCTGTGACGGAATGTGATTCGCCACTTGAGGACACTGTTTGTGACATTACTTCAAACAGGCAAATTGAAACATATGAATTCTATAGAAGGAATGAGAATAGTACCATTGACTATACAAAGAGACATTACAAGAGTGAAAGTACACTCTACTGTAGAAAATGTGACCTCGACAATGCAGTACATCAGGATCAGTACACTGTGTATTCAGATAATCTACCTACATTAGTTGTTGTTAAAAAATACCTATTAGAAGATGAAATCTAAAGAGTAGAAGAATCGTTTTATCATGTATATAAATTTTTTTATCATTTATTAATAAAAAAATTAACATACATTTTTTTAAAAATTTAATCCTATGGACCTGTAATAAAAATTAAACAAGCTAGTAAGTATATTTTACACTAGAAAGTCATTTAATCGAGGTAAGTCAACATTGATGTCTAGAAACTGTTTAAAGGTGTAACCATGGCATTTGAATATGAAAAAGAGTTGCGCATGAAAGGCGAATATCCTAGTTTTTCAATCCTGTATTCTTCGTTGATTTTGAATAATACATGCCCCATTGCTTTCAATAAACTTGCTGTTGTATGTAGCGTATAATTTACACAATAGGCCAAAAGGATCAAAAAATTAAATACTCTTCGGCGTATGAAATATGCACAGCCACTGACCGATCTCTAAAGTCGATGGGCTGCTATTAACAATGATTAGGGTCTTGTTAACAATTGGAATTTCTTCAATGAAGTCCGAAGGTATGCA
>NC_142796.1:4691859-4833124 GCF_049724085.1 Artemia sp. Qi Xiang Cuo | reverse complement strand
AACGTTCCCCCTAGCGTGCACTTGGAAGAACAACAACAACAAATAAATTGACCTTGGAAAAAGAGGTCATTTACTCACTTCGATTACGCAATCAATTTCTCGGAAACGTGGTCTCCCTGGGAATTCCATGAACATATTTGGTGCCCCGTCGGGACTGACAGCACAGGTGTTCTCCCTAGGGACTCTATGCCCATATTTGGTGCTACCATGTGGTTCGGACGGGACCTCCTGACCCCTTTCTACTCACATCGATCTTTACTATAAAAATGTCAAGCCTTCCAATCACTTTTGACTATTAAAAAGGGCACTAGTCTTTTCAATTTCCAATTGAATGAGCCCTTTTTGAGTTTCTGCTACAACGCTTTCTACAAAAAACTTATATGCCCCCTGGGCATAACTTACAACCCTTGCCCTGAGGACTATGAGGGGGTTGTCATCCTCAAAGACCTAATTTCCAGAACATTCAACTACGTTGAACAAAACGGCCATCTCAAAATTTTGATAGAATGTGTTTGGGGAAATGGTGGGCGTCAGAGGGACGCTAGTTCTTCCCCAATCACTTTCAACTATTAAAAAAGGCACTAGCCCTTTTAATTTCCGATCGAATGAGATCACTTCCGACTATTAAACTATTAAAAAGGGCACTAGCCCTTTCAATTTCCAATCAATTGATTCCTTTTTGAAGTTTCTACGACAACTCTTTCTATAAGAAAAAACTTATATCCCCCCATGGCATAACTTACAACCCTTGTCTTGAGGGCTGTTGGGGGAGTGTCATCCTCAGAAACATAATTTCCAGACTTTTTAACTACGTCGAACAAAATGGCTATCTCAAAGTTTTGATTGGATGTGTTTGGGGAAATGGGTGGTGTGAGAGGGGTGTTAGTTATCCTCCAATCACTTTTGACTATTAAAAAGGGCACAAGCCCTTCTAATTTCCAATCGAATGAGCCCTTTTTGAATTTTCTACATCACTATCTATAAAAACCTTATATGCCCCCATGACATAACTTACATCCCTTACCCTGAGGGCTCTGGGGTGGTTGTCATCCTCAAAGACCTAGCTTCCAGAACTTTCAACTACGTTGAACAAAATGGCTATCTAAAAATTCTGATTGGATGTGCTTGGGGAAAAGGTGGGCTTTAGAGGGGAGTTAGTTGCCCTCAAATCATTTTTGACTATTAAAAATGGCCCTGGCCCTTGTAGTCTCCAATCGAATGAGCCCCTTTTTAAGTTTCTACGACAAAGCTTTCAACCAAAACCTTATATGCCCCCAAGACATAACTTACAACCCTTACCCTGAGGGCTGTGTGGGGAGTGTCATCCTCTTAGATATAATTTCCGGACCTTTCAACTACTTTGAACAAAATGGCTATCTCAAAATTTGGATTGGATGTGTTTGGATAAATGGTGGGCGTGGAAGGGGTGTTAGTTGCCTTCCAATCACTTTCGACTATCAAAAAGGGCACTAGCCATTTCAATTTTTCAATCGAATGAACCCTTTTTGAAGTTTCTACGACAACGCGTTCAATAAAAACCTTATATGCCTCCAGGGCATAACCTACAACCCTTGCCCTGAGGGCTGTGGGGGGTTGTCATCCTCAAAGACCTAATTTCCAGAATTTAAAACTACGTTGAATAAAACGGCTATCTCAAAATTTTGACTGGATGTGTATGGGGAAAAGGTGGGCGTGAGAGGGGGGTTAATTGCCCTCCAATCACTTTCGACAATTAAAAAGAGCACTAGCCCTTTGTATTTCCAATCGAATGAGACTTTTTTGAAGTTTTTACAACAACGCCTTCTATAAAAACTTTATATGCCCCCAGGGCATAACTTAAAACCCTTGCCCTGCGGGTTGTAGGGGAGTGACCTCCTCAAAAACATAATTTCTATCTGGAAATGAACTACGCTGAAAAAAATGGCTATCTCAAAATTTTGATTGGATGAGTTTCGGAAAACGGTGGGCGTGGAAACGGATGTTAGTTGCCTCCCAATCACTTTCGACTATTAAAAAGGGCACCAGCCACTCCAATTTCCAATTGAATGAGCCCTTTTAGAAGTTTCTACGACAACTTCTTCGATAACAAGAGCCCTGCTCTAAACGAAAAACAAATAATAAATAATACATTGTGCGAACATCGTCCTTATATGCCCCCAGGGCATAACTTAAAACCCTTGCCCTGAGGGTTGTGGGGGTGTGTCCCCCTCAAAAATATATTTTTTTTTCTGTAAATCAACTACGCTGAACAAAATGGCTATATCAAAATTTTGATTGGATGTGTTTGGGGGAAAGATGGGCGTGGGGGGCTAGTTGCCCTTCAATCACTTTCGACAATTGAAAAGGGCACTAGCCACTCCAATTTCCAATCGAATGAGCTCTTTACAAGTTTCTACGACAACTCTTTCGATACGAATGCCCTGGTATGGATAACGAGAAAGAAAACAAAGTGGCACTCCCCCCCTTGGGACACCCCTGCAAATGGCAGCTTACTTGAACCGAATGACATAATTATTTTCAATCTACATAACAAGCCGAATAAACGTGAAACATATCACCTCCACCCTCTTCTCACCATTTCTTCCTGCAGAAATGCAGACATTTTTTACCTTGTTTAAACATAAATCATGTAGTTACTTATAATTGGTGTAACTGGAGAGCCGAAGGGCCTGATCCCCTGCAATACCCTCTTAAAACTCCAGCCACTATCCAGCACAAGTGTATAAGCATCATCCACCTTGTTTGAACAGGAATCATGCAAAGGCTTTCAATGTAGACACAAAACATCACAAACTCACAAAACAAATCTTCCTTCACATCCAAGGAATCAGAAACTTTTTCATTTTCGTCTATCTCTTTTCCTGCAACTCTATCTTGGTTTAGCAAATTCTCAAAATGTTCTGCCCATCTCTCTTTAACTCTTTCCTTATCGCTAATTGTGGCCCCATTCCTACCTTTAACTGGGCCAAGTCCGGATTGACTAATCCCTGTCAATTTATTAACATGCGAGTACAATATTTTACTATTATGCCGTCTTGCTGCATCTTCCAGATCCTCGGCAATTTTATCCATGGCCTCCACTTCACAGATCCTTAGTTCATATTTTAATGCTTTCTCCACTTTCCTTACATTTCTTTTGTTTTCATATGATCTATCACTCAGATAATTCTTGTACAAGTCCTTTCTCCTTTCTATTAAACATAAAGCTTTTTTACTGATATTCTTAGCTGCAGTTCTAGCTTTCTTCCCTAAGACACCTTCAGCAACTTCACAAATTATTTTTTTAAAATTATTCCAACCATCTTCCAAATTATCAAATTTTAAACTCTCAAGTTTAGTATTCAACTATTCCTGGAAAGTTTCTCTCAAATTCTCATCCTGGAGTCTTCCAACATCATAACTTCACGGGAAGTAGTTACTTGACATTACTAGATGGTGATCTTTACTTTTAACATCAATAACAGCACTCCTATATACCCTAGTATCTTGTATTGATCCTGCCAGTCTTCGGTTTACTAAAACATAATCAATAAGGTTTGCTGTCTTACCATCACGTGAATACCATGTTAACTTATGAGCCATTTTCATAGGCAGCGCGCAAGCACTGCCTAAGTAAAGAACGATGTGGGCAAAATGTGTTTTTTGTTGTTTTTTTCTTTCTTCAGCCCGGCACTTCTTATCGAAAGAGTGGTCGTAGAAACTCCGAAAAGGGCTTATTCGATTAGAAATTGGAGTGGCTAGTACCTTTTTTAATAGTCTAAAGGTATTGGAGGGAAACTAGGCCCCCCCCCCCACGCCCATCATTCCCCCACACACATCCAATCAAAATTTTGAGATAGCCATTTTGTTCAGCGTAGTTGATTTCCAGATAGAAAATATGTTTTTGAGGAGGACACTCCCCCACAACCCTCGCGGCTAGGGATTTAAGTTATGCCCTGAGGGCATATAAGAACGATGTTTGCATAATATACTATGTATTATTTTTTTCCTTTAGAGGAGGGCACTTCATATGGAAGGGGTCGTCGTAGAAACTTCAAAAGGGGCTCATTCGATTGGAAATTGAGTGTTCTAGTCCCTTTTTAATGCCATTTTTGAGATAGCCATTTTGTTCAGCGTAGTTGATTTCCAGATATAAAGTATGTGTTTCAGGCGGACACTCCCCCACAACCCTCAGGACAAGGGTTTTAAGTTATGCCCTGGGGGAATATAAGGTTTTTATAGAAGGCGTTGTCGTAGAAACTTCAAAACAGGCTCATTCGATTGTAAATTTGGAGGGCTAGTACGATTTTTAATAGTCGAAAGTGATTGGAGGGCAACTACCCCCCCCCACGCCCATCATTCCCGCAAACACATCGAATCAAAATTTTGAGATAACCATTTTGTTCAGCGTAGTTGATTTCCAGATAGAAAATATATTTTTGAGGAGGAAAGTCCCCCACAACCCTCTGGGCAAGGGTTTTAAGTTATGCCCTGGGGGCATATAAAGCTTTAATAGAAGGCGTTGTCGTAGAAACTTCAAAAAAGGCTCATTCGATTGGAAATTCAAACAGCTAGTGCCCTTTTTAATAGTCGAAAGTGATTGCAGGGCAACTAGCCCCCCACGCCCATCATTTCCCCAAACACATCCAATCAAAATTTTAAAGATAGACATTTTGTTCAGCGTAGTTGAGTTCCAGATAGAAAATATATTTTTGAGGAGGACACCCCCCAAAACCCTCAGGGCAAGGATTATAAGTTATGCCCTGGGGGTATATAAGGTTTTTCATTGAAATCTTTGTCGTAGAAACTTGAAAAAGGGCTCATTCGATTTGAAATTCAAACGGATAGTACCCTTTTTAATACTCGAAAGTGATTTGAAGGCAACTAACCCCCCTCTCACACCCACCTTTTCCCTAAATACATCCAATCAAAATTTTGTGATAGCCGTTTTATTCAACGTATTTGAAAGTTTCAGAAATTAGGTCTTTGAGGATGACAACCCCTCCCCCCAAAGCCCTCAGGGCAAGGGTCGTAAGTTATGCCCTGGGGTATATTAAGTCTTTATTGAAAGCGTTGTCGTAGAAACTTCAAAAGGGCTCATTCAATTGGAAATTGAAAGGGCTAGTGCCTTTTTTAATAGTTGAAAGTGATTGGATAGCGACTAACGCCCCTCTCACGCCTACTATTTTCCAAAACACATCCAATCAAAATTTTGAGATATCCATTTTGTTCAACGTAGTTGAACGTTCTGGCAATTAGGTCTTTTAGGATGATAACCCCCTCAGAGCTCTCAGAGCAAGGGTTGTAAGTTATACCCTGGGGGCAAATTAGGTTTATATAGAAAGTTGTTAAATACATCATAGGCAGCACGATCGCGCTGCCTAAGCAAAGAACGGGGACAATCGAGAAAGAGACAAGAAACGGGGACTAAGTCAAGAGGAGGACACTCACCCACAACCCTCAAGGCAAGGGTTTAAAGTTGTGCCCTGGGGGCATATAAGAACGATGGTGGCACAATGTACTATTTATTATTTTTTTTCCTTTAGAACTGGGCACTTCATATGGAAGAGGTCGTCGTAAAAACTTCTAAAGGGGCTAGTTCAATTGGAAATTGTGAGTTCTAGTGCCCTTTTTAATAGTCGAAAGTGATTGGAGGGCAACTAGCCCTCCCCCACGCCCATCATTCCCCCACACACATCCAATCAAAATTTTGAGATAGCCATTTTGTTTCGCGTAGTTGATTTCCAGATAGAAAATATGTTATTGAGGAGGACACTGCCCCACAACCCTCACGGCAAGAGTTTTAAGTTATGCCCTGGGGGCATCTAAGGTTTTTATAGAAGGCATTGTGTAGAAAACTTCAAAACAGGCTCATTCGATTGGAAATTCGAAGGGCTAGTACCCTTTTTAATAGCCAAAAGTGATTGGAGGGCAACTAGCCCCCCCCCACGCCTATCATTCCTCCAAACACATCCAATAAAAATTTTGAAATAGCCATTTTGTTCAGCTTAGTTGATTTCCACATGCAAAATATGGTTTTGAGGAGGACACTCTCCCACAACTCTCAGGGTAAGGGTTTTAAGTTATTCCCCGGGGGCATATAAGGTTTTTATACAAGGCGTTGTCGTAGAAATTTCAAAAAAGGCTAATTCGATTAGAAATTCAAAGGGCTAGTGCTCTTTTTAATAGTCAAAAGTGATTGGAGGGCAACTAAAGCCCCCCCCACCCCACCCCCTACGCCAATCATTTCCCGAAACACATCCAATCAAATTTTGAGATAGCCATTTTGTTAAGCGTAGTTGATTTCCAGATATAAAATATGCTTTTGAGGAGGATACTCCCCCATAGCCCTCAGGGCCAGGGTTTTAAGTTATGCCCTGGGGGCATATAAGGTTTTTAAAGAAGGCGTTGTCGTAGAAACTTTAAAAAAGGCTGATTCGATTGGAAATTCAAAGGGCTCGTGCCCTTCTTAATATTCGGAAGTGATTGGAGGGCAACTAGCCCCCCCCCACGCCCATCATTCCCCCAAACCCATCCAATAAAAATTTTGAGATAGCCATTTTGTTCAGCGTAGTTGATTTCCAGATAGAAAATATATTTTTGAGGAGGACACTCCCCCACAACCCTCAGGGCAAGGATTATAAGTTATGCCCTGGGGGCATATAAGGTTTTTATTGAAATCTGTGTCGTAGAAACTTGAAAAAGGGCTCATTTGGTTTGAAATTCAAAGGAATAGTACCCTTTTTAATAGTCAAAAGTGATTTGAGGGCAACTAACCGTCCTCTCACGCCCACCTTTTCCCCAAACACATCCAATCAAAATTTTTGGGTAGCTATTTTATTCGACGTAGTTGAAAATCTTGGAAAACAGATATTTAAGGTTGACAACACCACCCCTCAGAGCCCTTTAAGCGAGGGTTTTAAGGTATGCCCCGCGGGCATATGAAATGTTTATTTAAAAGTTTTGTTTTAGAAACTTGAAAAAGGCATATTCATTTGTAAATTGAAAGGGCTAGTGCCTTTTTTAATAGTTGAAAGTGATTGGATACCAACTAACGCCCCTCTCATACCCACCATTTTCCAAAACACATCCAATCAAAATTTTGAGACATCCATTTTGTTTAACGTAGTTGAACGTTCTGGAAATTAGGTCTTTTAGGATGATAACCCCTCAATATAAGGTTAATATAGAAAGTTGTTGTATAAGACACTCCCCCACAACACCCAGAGCAAGGGTTTTAAGTTATGCCCTGGGGGCATATAAGAACGATGTTGGCAAAATGGATTATTTATTAATTTTTTCCTTTAGAGCAGGGCACTCCGTACCCAAGAAGTTGTCGTAGAAACTTCGAAAAGCACTCATTCAATTGGAAATTGGAGTGGCTTGTGCCCTTTTTAATACTAGAAAGTGATTAGAAGGCGACTAACACACCTCTTACGCCCACCATTTCCCCAAACACATGCAATCAAAATGTTGATATAGCCATGTTGTTTAATGTAGTTGAAAGTTCTGGAAATTCGGTCTTAAAGGTTGAGAACCACCCTAACAGACTTTGGGGTAAGGGTTGTAATTTATGCCCTGGGAGCATATAAGGTGTTTATAGAAAGCGTTGTCGTTTCCAAAAGGGCTCATTCGATTGGAAATCGAAAGGCCTGGTGCCCTTTCTAATTGTCGAAAGTGATTGGAAGGCTTGACATTTTTATAGTAAAGGTCGAAGTGGGTATAATGTATAATTTTTTGTTGTTGTTGCTGTTGAGACCAGGGAACTTTGTATCGAAGGAGTTGTCGTGGGAACTTCAAGAAGGGCTCATTCGATTGAAAATAGAAAGGGCTGATGCCCTTTTTAATAGTCGAAAGTGATTGGAGGGCAACTAATCCCCCTTCCACTCCCACCCTCTCAAGCCAACCCTCCCATTTCTGCTCTTAAAATTTAACCAAATCAAAAAAGCGTAAGGGTATCCAAGCTATCAAAGAAAGTAAACAGATTTTTTTTGCGAATGGTATCAAGTTTTCCATTTCAGGTCAACTGGAGGAGGTATGAAACTAAATTAAACAGTACTATTCGCGTCCAGATTTTTAGAAGGGCGTATAAGTTTTCTCCAGCATACAAATAGCAGGCCAAACTATAAAGTCTTAAAAAAACGAAAAGATTTAAAGTATTATTTTCTTCTTCCCTGAAAAGACTATGTCAATATAAAACGACCAGAGATTAATTTTAAAGACTTTATCAAAAAAAAAAGTTTTTTCAAGAAAAGTAAAGAACTCAATTAAACAAAAAATGAGCAAAAATCAAATCAAATAATCTACCAAGCGTGAAACTACTACAAATCAGCATCGATAAATAAGTGAAACCCAAAACGAACAGAAATTACAATAATTAACCGAGTCAAACTCAAAACGAGCAGAAATTAACATAAGCTGGGCGCAAAACCCCTATGCCTTCCCAAGGCCAGAAAAAAATTGCACTTTACTGAAAAAATACAAATGAATATGCATTGCCAGTTTAATATGCATATACTGATATTTAGTATTCAAAATGTTAATAATAGTAGAGAGGACCCTATAACTCCCACGGGGCCCTACTGCTGCCATCTAAAATTTAGTTTAACGTTGACAGTACATAATTTATGGTTTTTCTCACTGAGAATGAAAAAACAGGATTTTTCTCACTTTTATGGATGTTTCTTGGACGGTTATGAGTGTTAGTCAATTTATTTGTTGTTTTTTATCGATGTCAACAGCAATTTATGTCTGTTTTTATGATATTTGTCAGTGAGAATTTAAAAACAGGCTTTTCCTCACTTTGATGTATTTTCAAGGTATTGTCAAGGTCAATTTATTTGTTGTTGTTGTTGTTCGTCCAGGTGTACGCTAGGGGGGAATGTTGACCAATCAAAGAGTCGCTTACATATGATTTTTCCTTTGCATAACAATTCGCCCTTGGGATTTCGTATATAACGGACATGCGTTGTGATTAAATTATCATATAGTTCTGTGACGCAATAGATAGAGCACATGAAATTATTGATATGGAAACTTTGTCTACAATGATTAACAATGTGAGTACATTTTCTTATTTTTATTTTCAAAAAAAAATTATTTTCCTTGGTCACCCTCTAGTATATTCAGGTAAATACCCCCCCCCCACTCTAATACAAACTCCACTATGCTATCTTTATAATCGCTAGAAAACGTAAAATATGTTCTTTTTACCACCTAAACCTCCCCCCCTCAAAACCCCTCCTATGTTTATGACTGTAATTCTTCCATTGCAAATAACTCTGTTTTTCGATAAATTCATGCTTTCTCTATTTCTAGCTAAAAACGACAGACAAAATCCGTCAATCCCTTAGTTATTAATATACCGTTTTCATTTAAGTCAATCTGGTTTGACATGAGCTTCCCGCAATGATTTAATTAGCTGCCAACCTTTTAAAGCACTTCCTGTTTGTTCACGATAGCAGCCTAACCAAAAGGTTTCATAGATCAAAAAGGATTGTTTTTCCCATCAAATTAAAAACAGTTACAAGCAGAAAAAGATTGCGATAATTAAGCTAAGCCTATGCAACCTGTATGGAAGTAGAGAAACGACTTATTTCCAAAATTATGGTCTAACAATATTTTTTTAGGAAGTTATGTAAAAAGGGGGAGGGGCTATGCCTCAATTCTATTGCCATCATTATAATATGAAAACAAAACTGTTTCTTCGCGTGAAAAGTAAGGGGGCAGGTTGAAGAAAAAGATAGCTCTATTATGTGTAAATTGAATATCATTTTCATCTAAGATCGTAAATTTAAGCCTATGAGCTACTGGGTTAACAATCTTTTTCTATTTTAAAGCCTATGGACGGGAACATTTAAAATTTTTTCTCAACAAGGTAAAAATAGGAGCATTTCTCGCAAATTTTACTTGTTGCCATGCTTTTCGCTTAGGGAGCGGAGGCTTCATAGCGATATATGTTTATGAGACAAAATTAGTGTTAGGGCGGTGGGGATACTAATTTTAATTCTGTAAAAAGGGGGGAAATTATTTCGATACTAAAGTTTTCTCTTCTTTTAAGGCCAATTTTGAAGAATGTATTGCGGCCCCTCCATCAAAGAGAACAAGGAGGAATGATGCGGCCCCTGCGAAGGCGACAGTTAAGCAATATGGTCACTGGCCGAAGCCCCCCAAACAAGTGTTGCCCGCCCAAGCCACAGCCCAATCTGCGCTCGCTTACTCAGCTGTTCTCCATGGACCATTAAAAGCTACCCTACCTACGCTAGGTCAGGAGGTTACCTTCAAGTTTGCTATGCCAGGACCATCCGTTACCTAAAAACAGCCAGACTTTGCAAATGTAAGTTTAGATTTTATTTCTCGCTATTTTTACAACCTGATAAAATATAAAGTTCTCCCTTTGAATCATAACAAGTGCATGTATTCATTCTGCTGAAATAGGTTAGCGAAGCCAAAAAAGGTACTTTATCCCGTTCATAATAAGTAGCAAAATCCTTTGCGATATAAACTCCTTTTTTAGCGAATGCTTCACCTTGCCTCTAAAAATATTATAAAAACAACTTTCTATTGGAATGAGTTGTGTATCATGAAAGGGATAGGCTGCCAAGTAAAGACACCGTTTTTTTTTGTTTTTTTTCCAAAGCAGATATGGGCTATTAATATGAATTATTTTTGAGGGTTTGTTTGAACAAAATCAAAACCTACTATGTAATTTTTTAGATTGTATTTAGTTGGAACTCTAAGGATATATGAAGTAAACCAACTGCTAATGCTAAGCACATGTAAATAATAATCCAATTTTTGAAAATAGGGTGCATGCAATCAGTCTGCTGAATTAGGTTAGCGAAGCCAAAAAATGCACTATATCCCGCTCATAATAAGTAGCAAAATCCTTTGCGATATAAACTGCTTTATTAACGAATGGTTCACATTGCCTCTAAAAATATTATAAAAACGACTTTCTATCGGAATGAGTTGTGTATCATGAAAGGGATATGCTACCAAGTAATTACACCGTTTTTTTTCCAAAGCAGATATGGGCTATTAATATGAAATGTTTTTTTTTGGGGGGGGGGCTGATTGTTTGAACAAAATCAAAACCTACTTTTTAATTTTATATATTGTATCTATGTGGAACTTTCAGGATATATGGAGTAAATCAAATGCTACTGCTATTATGTGTGTTTTCAAGCATATATGTAAATAATAATCCAATTTTAAAAATAGGGTGATTTAGACACATTGAAAATAAGCTATTTCTCTTTTATAGATTGCATTGGTTCCATATTCGTTGTCCCTCTCCTCGTCAGTTGGAGAAGGTGAAGACGTACCTATGGGGATTCACAACAATGAAACATCTACGATCAGTGAATGGCATGGTAATTCTATAGAAATACCCTGGAATATTGATGACTTTTTAACTAATTATTTCAATGTAGAACCTAGCACAGTTGAGCAGGGTAATGTAGGTAATTCAGATTCGGACTTAGCATTGCTAAGTCCAAATACTATGCAACATTTGGACGATTTTGTCGGTGAATTAACGGCAAACCCTAGCCTAACCTCAGATTACATGAAAATCTCCCCACTTCAATCGAATGAAGTGGCTTCCCATACCCCTATTATTGAACAAGATGGGGGGAGGGGATGTTGATAATAATATACACGGGGAGGAGGTTGGGGGTGGTGGAAGTAATGTTGATAATATACAAGAGGGGGAGGGGAGGGTATAATATCCAATTGTCACCATTTCCCGAATTTCAACTATCAAAAACAATTTTAAATACAATAGAAGTCTACACTTCAACCTTTGGAGATCCATTTAATTCGCTTTTGTGTGGTAATTTTGTGGTTGACCCCGTAGAAATTGTGCAAGACTATGTAGATAGAATTCGCATACTTCTAGAGAATCAAATTCACTTATGGGGTGGTAGGGATTCAGTTGGGTTCTCAATTGCTTTAAAGGTGTTTTATTTAAATGATAGAAAAAGTAAAGTCTACCATTATTATGTACATACTGAGATGCATGTGATTTATCCGAATTTAGAAAATTTTGAGGGTGCAGTTTCCGAGTGGATAGGTCATATTATTGCGCATCTTGAGAATTATAAAGAAAATGGGAGCGGATCAGTAGTTCTTTATGTCGAAAATTTAAGTGTGAATATCTGTAAATTTAAGAAAGATATTATTTTAAGAGAAGGCATAGAGATATGGGTACAATTTTAAAATATAATTCAGATATAGTAGGTTGTCGTGGTGTCCAGCGGATTTGTTTTGAAAAAGATGATAAATGTTTTAAGTACGCTTCCCTCATATCAGCATTTCAGTCTCTGTCAGATAACACTACCAAGACGAATTTCGATCACCGGGCTTTACATAGAAAGGAGGGGTCCAATTTTCCTATTGTAGATTTCACTTGTTTAGACGGAAAATACCCAGTAATGCTAAGATCCATTGATATTTTTGAAAGGGCCAATGCCCATTTAAATATCGGCTTTACTGTGGTTCAGTATGAAACTGAATTTGAAGATGGGGTTCGTTCAAAAAAGAAGGGGGTGGTGTTGCCTGTAAGGAGCCCGTCGATTGATTTGGTTAAACACTGGGTTTGGTTGTTGTACACCACAATCTAGTAACCTTGCCAATTCAACCGGCCATTTCAACCCAATTACAGACATCAGTAGAGTTCTGGGGGAGGGTAAAAAGGGGCGGGGGACACGTTTCTACTTTCTAACATGCACATCTCGATTTTTGACTGAATTAAAGTTACAAAATCATATGAAACACTGTAGACGGCATCGCTACCAGTCAGTGCAAACAGTTTCAGGTCAAAAGGCCATTTTACGTTTCAAATATTTTCAAAACACCCTCCTCCAGTGCAACAAAATATCTTTGAATTGTGAGGCTAAGCTGGTGGATGTGAACGATCCTTAATATCCAAACCGAGTCAAAGAACAACAAGCTACTGCACTGTCTTATGCCCAAGCCCAAAGAGACAATTTTAACACCAAGCAGTTGTTAGAAATAGCAGAAACATTGGATGGGGGGGAGTTCATGATCAAGGCACTGACTAAATTAATCGGCACCACTGATGGCGCTATTTCTCGTTTGAGAAATACGTATTATCCTATAGTGTTGTCTGCAGAGGATCGTCTCGCGATTACAAGTCAAAAAATATGTTGGGTTTGCAAGGGGGAGTTTGAAGAGGGGGATAAGGGGAAAGGGACTAGCGGGAAAAGAGGGGGAAGGGGAAAGTCAGAGAGCACAATCACTTGTGGCAGGAACGCTCCTCGGGGGGTAGTACTTTTAGAGGGGTTGCACAACAATCGTGTAACATAACTGTTAACCAGCTGTTTTTTATCCTTGATTTTATCCACAACGCAAATTATGATTTGAAATTTATTGTACCGGCACCGGCACGTATGCATAGGGAAGGCAGGGGAGTAGACGGTTCATGGATATACAATTCATTTACCTATAACATTATTCCCAAATCGGCCGAGAAGTTGTTGCTTCTCGAGCTGAAATAGCAGGTAGTATATAATGGGCATGCGTGTTGGAATAAAATCAGGTGTTTAGATTCCTTTAGTTTTTTTCCCAAGGCATTGAGTCAATTGATTCAAGTGCAGAAAAGCGACAATTTTGATAGTTTTCCTTTGCTTAAACAGCACTTTCCAGACAGTGAAATGTATGACCTATAGACCTGTAAAGGTGTATATGCATACGACTAATACAGTTCTAGCACTCGCTTAAGTGAAGTATAACTGCCTCCATTTGAAGCTTTTTATAATTCACTCACCAACAGTGAATGCACGGCCGAGGACTTTGAGTTTGCCAAGAAGGTGTGGTCTAAGGGAACTTTTAAAAATGGGTGGGATTATTTTAGACCGTACTTGGCCAGTGACGTTTTAACTCAGTTGGACATAGTCTGCAAGAACACAGACCAAATCTATTCAGAGTTCGGACTAGATATAGGTTATTATTTTTCCATGGCACATTTGGTGATGGACTTGATTTTAAAAATTAGGAGGGAGGAAATAGGTCTAATCACTGATGTAGATCAACACCTTTTTGTAGAAAGATCAATGAGGGAAGGGTAGGTTTTTCGTGGGGATCGCGTCTTGTCAACCGATCCGAGCGGACAAAACAACACCGGTGCAAAGTAAAATGCAGTGTTCTTGGACATGAACTCATTGTACCCCTCGGCAATTTCTCACTACTCTTTGCCGTGTGGGAACTATCAATGGCTAGAGAATCCCTCTGAGGTCCCTAACATTACTACTTTTGAGGACAATGGGACATAAAGATCGTTCTTTGAAATTAATGGGCATTTTCCATTGGTGAGTCATGATTCAGTCAGAGATTTTGTTTTTTCCTGTATCAATCAACCAGTGAGTAGGGGCCCACTGAGCCCCTACAATGGATCATTGGTCGAGGATATGGGGATGCACTGGACCCCCTCTAAGCAAAACTGATTGCAGATTTGGACCCTAAGGTGAATATTGTTGTTCACCATGTGCTTTTGCACTGGATGGTGAACAGTGGTTTCAAGATCACCAAAATACATAGGGTCCTGCAATTCAATCAGAAACCCTATTTGAAAAAACGTTTATCGACACTTTTGTTGATAAACGCTCTAGGGCAAACTCTAAAGTAGAGATGGAAATGTCAAACTCATTCTAAATTCAGCGTTTGGCAAAATGTGTGATAGCGTACGCAACAGATCTCGCTGCGACGTCGTGACTGATCCACTAGAGTGTTCATGGATTATTGCCAACCCCAATTTTAGATCATTCACGAGCATAGAGGCTGGCATTGTTCTTCTACACAGGAAAAAAGTGTAATGCAGTAATGAACAAGAACATAGCAGGAGGTAGTTCAGTACATGGAATCTCCAAAAAGGTCACGTTGTCGTTTTTTCAAAATGTTTGAAAGGTGCCCTGGCCAAGGGCGGGGGAGGTTAAAGTTGATTATGGGGCTACAGATTATCTGCTGTTTAAAGTAAAAAACGGGGATTTATTGGGAGATTTAGAAAATGGGGATCACATCAGCTCGCGGATGGATTTCACCAACTAGAATCCGTCCCTCTACCCCGAGTTGGTGAAACGTCAAGCCCCCGACCAACTACTAATGTCAAAATCAGAGACGGGGAGTGATTTGATATCCAGGGGGGTGTTCCCGGGTCCTAAGGTTTATTGCGTAGAAACTCATAATGGGGATGTAAAGCAGGCGTGTAAAGGGGTGCCTACACATTTTGTAAAGAGTAATTTCAACATGAGCGTGTACAGAGACTGTGTAGAAAGTAGCCTAGTGCCGAGAGCACAAGTGCTTGCAATTCGCTCTCTACAGTATATAAATTATACTGTAAGAGTGGAAAAAAATGCAATGTCATGTATATCTGACAAAGTCTATGTGCTCGAGAATGGTGTAAGTGTACTGCCACATGGCCACTACCTTATTTCAGACCGGGTTGAATGCATAGACTATCGCAATCAACTTGGTACGGATAAATTAACCTAACCACTAACCCTAACATATCCTAGCCACTGTCCTTTCATAAATTAACTAACCACTAACCATTCATAAATTAACTAACCCAATCTCACCTTAACCCAACCCAACCTAACCTGTAGTGACGACAACTCCTGTACTGTTTCGTCCCCTCGGCTCCCGGGGGTGGGGATCCCGCCCGCGGCCGCCCCCGCAGCTCCCAGGGGGTGGGGGGTCCCCCCGCGGCCAGCCCTGCGGCCCCGGGGGGGGGGGGCCTCTTTTAAATTCATAATGTTCAACTGTGCTTTTTTTTAAAGTTCATGTGTTTTTTGTTGTTCTTTTTCAAGTGATTTACAAATAGTGTGTGTTTGCTAATGTACATAAAGTGATGCTGGACAAAAAGTGTTTTTTAAGACACTAAGTGTTGCTGTGGTTCTTGCTGTTCATGTTTGAACATAAGTGTTTTGTTTATGTTTTACATAAAGTGTAACTTTAATCGTTGTTGTTCATGTTGAACAAATAGAGGTTTCCTGTTGAATTAATGACAATGGAATAATTTTTATGTAAGGTTCTTGTTGAACAAGTGTTATTCTTATGTTGTTGTTGTTCATGTTGAACAAATAGAGTTTTCATGTCAAATAAATGACCATGAAATATTGTTTTTGTTGTTCTTGTTAACGACGTACTAGATAGATCTATGGGAAAATTATTACTTATTCACTGGACACGTATGATTTAGTTGGTTGTAGTCCGACTGTTTTCAGCAACAGCAGCAGCAGCATGTATCAATTTAAAACACCCTTCAGATCGTTTCTATGTGGTCTATCAATGTCGGGGGAAACGACACTTTTAGCTAAAATAATTCAAAATTGTCAGAAAATGTTTTTAGAAAAACCAAAGAAAATTTATTATTGCTTTAGTATTTGACAGGAGTCCTAAGATCAAATAAAAGCTATTGCCACAACCATACCAATACAATTCATACGAGGACTTGATGTTTTCAATAGTATTGAACCGAACTCGTGGCTGATTATTGATGATTTGGCTGAATCCATAGAACAGTTCTCACAGGAAATGCTACAGCGGTTCACCGTTTGCTCCCACCATGAACAGATTTCCATAACGCTAGTTCTATACAATCTGTTTCATCAGAACAAATGCATGCAAATCCTTGATTTAAGTTACACCATCTATATTATCTATCGAATTGCTAGTGATTCCAGCTTGCAAATAACTCTCAATGAGCAAATTTATCAAAGCGCTCCTTAATTTCTGCAGTCAGCGTAAACTCTGGAGACATATAAGCCCTACTGCTACATTTTGCTGGATGTTAATCAGAGCACGCCCGAGGATCTACGTGTAGTCACCGACATTTTCGACAAAGAATATACAGTATATCTTCCGGTGAACAGTAGAAAAGGCGGTTAGTTGCCATTATGACACTGAAGAAACTACACGAACAACGGCATTTATTTTCCATTTTAGGCACTTCAAAACCTCCACTCAGGAAGGATATACTCAAAGATGGCGTTGACAATGATTTCATTAATCTAATATCTGAACTTTGTTTAAATTTAACCGAGGGCAATGTTCAACTGCCAGAAGGTGTTAGATAACACATAAAGCAACATCGTTCCACTGTACGCGCCTTGGATCGTAAAAACAAGAGACACATTTTTAAAAGAAAACATCTCCTTCAAGCGGGCGGTAGCTTTTTTTACTCTTTTACTGCCAATAATTGCAGGACTTGTAAACAGTTTTCTCTAGAGAATGGCTAAACCCTATAAATTGACACAATTTGAACTTGTCCTCTCGCCCCTCGAACATTTTGAAGACAATCTAAGCAAATTCATTAATGATGAGAATATTGCCGATGACAAAAAACTGCATTTACTTCAAGATGCATTGCGACGTGTGGACAAACATAGACCTTATCGTGAGAGACCCGCCGCTGTCACATAACCCTCTAAATAGGAAACATCTCAAGATTCTGCAGTGCAATCAAAGGAGAAGGAATTGAATTCAATTGTATCAAAAATTGGAAACCTATTGCCAGTGACCTACTGAGAACAGAGTAAAAGAGTATTATCATATCTCATGTTGGAAACTCGTGAACATCAAGTTCAAGTTGACAGCACTGGGAAACGAATTATAATTCAGGGAAAAAGTTATAATCTTGTTGATTTAATTTGTGATATGGTGACGAATCGTAAAGGACTTTTATCATTTGACAATAATCTATACACCTTTCTAAGTGCATCAAACTTTCCCAAAAGTCTTATTGGCAATAAGCAAATTCTAAAGAAACTAAGAGAATAGAGTCCTCCAACAACACCAACACCATTTAAAAAAGAAGAAGATTCAATATTTCAAAATACTATCAGCAGCAGCAGCGATAATTTTACAACAACTATAACTTCTAGTCAACAGCGGGAAAGAATTGATTCACTAACCAGTGTCCAAAAGGAAAGTGGACATTACACTACGTGTTTACGATCAAAATGGATGAAGTTCTGAAAGGTGTCTATGAAAATATTGGAGAAGCAGGAAGTTTAAGTTCCCCCAAAATGCTTTCTTAAGTTGTCTTTGGCAGCAAATTAAAAAAAGCAAAGGTTTACCTACAGAATGAATCGAGCTAATCACTGCATTTTATTCGCAGGCTTCGCGGCAAAACAATATCGACAAACTAAAGCCTTTTTCCCTCTGTATATAAAACAAACGGATCTTTTAACTTTAGATGCAATTCAACGGCGTCACAATGCACCCAACAAATATAGTGTAGTGCCACCTCTTATCTATTGCTATTTCGCCTAGAACATCTATGGACAGTATAAGAGAGGATTATACGTAGCCAAGATCAGTGGGAGTATTAACGAGCATAACTTCCATTGAAAAATTCAGTTAGACTTTGTCTGCAACTTTGCTAGTCCCCATGTGCATGGGATCCAATCGATGGGTAATACAGCATTTTATCGTAGTTATAACCCATTCACAGTTTCATTGGCTTATAAATTAGTCTATAAGAACGATTCGTCTATTAATTTCAAGATATTGTACACTGAAAAATGCATCTGCTTTTATTCATGATTTAGATAAAATCATGCGGATATACAACAATCGACCTCATCGATCTCTGTCCAACTCAAGCCCTCGGGAAGCTCATTACAGTGACAATGCATTTGATGCCTTTCTAAGTTAATATTCCACGTGCAGAACAGAAAAAAAAATGTGTGGAAGAAATTCAATGACGGAAATACTCTTTAAATACATGGAACCATTCATATTTTTGAAAAGGAGAATTATTTTAGGATCACTAAGCTTTTTATCTCGTCCTAAATTTTGGAAACTAAGCCAATAAAATATCGACTGCGAGAAACCAAATATGGAAAGATTCTCGGCAGTTTTTATGAATATGAACTGCAAAAAGGTAGAAACATTGGCGAAATTTATCAAATTTAAAAGATATCAAAGAGTCGTACTAGCAGGGACAAAAGACAGTTGCTTTTTTGCCTGCTAGGATACAAGTCTAATTTTGGTTCTTGTGTCGGCATTGAACATATTAACAATACTAAATGATTTCTATTTTACTCTGATATTCAATTTTTCTGATCCTCTCTACAATAACGAACATAATATTTGATTTTTTGACAAAACTCTCCCCAACCATCAAATTAGATGGCTTGTATGAAGGTGCTCTTGTTGACTGCATTCTCAAAAATACTTACTACATCGTAAATAAAGATCGTAAATGATATGAGAATTAGACCCTATGATTGGCCGCCGCCACCTTTAGGTGACCGAGAACAAGTTAAAGAAATCAATTGTATGAATTATCCATATATTGAATTACCCTACGAGGAACTCACCTGTAGGAATGATTTATGTCGTTCTATTAATAAAAGAATTTCCGCTCGTAAAAAAGGAGCTTTTCATTTCAACAGGAGGAGGGTAAGATCTATATTAGTTCACCTATTGCCGAGAAAAAGGTGAATCTAAAAGATAACCTAAATGATGTTCTTGGCTTTAAGCTCAATATAATCAATGATAAAAGTGCCGGAAACAGTAATTTCATTTTTGCTGACTTCCCGCCTGCCTTCTCCATAGACACTTGTATATTTCTCTAAGCTTCATTTGTGGAAGCATCTCGGGTTGGTAATTCAAATGTTCCCCTCCTACGAGTTCTTGAACGAAAAACCAGTCAAGAACATATTCACCACTACAATGTAAAGCATCTTCAATATATTCCCGTAAACACTTCCTATTTGGAACTCTGTCAGTTAACACTACGAACTGAACTGGGTGACCCTCTAGCAATTTCAAAATGTTTGGCTGTGATTACATGCCATTTTCGGCCCATCCTTCAACAACAACAAGATGTCTAATAGAAAAGTGGTATTCATTTGTCCTGATGTTGACTGCAATGTTAATACTCTTGGCCCAAAACAACAGGGCAATGGAATGGACTATTACAAAGGCCACTCGTCAATGTCTGGCTAAGGTCTTGGCAGTTGGTTTGCTAAGCTCTTTCGCTCTGCACTACCTCTGGCTAGAAAATACCTTGTACCGGCTGCGACAGATTTTGCATCCTCTACACTATAAGATTGGGGCTCTGGCAAGAATTTTTAAAAAAGTGCTTCGGAAAATTTCAGGTCCAATGCGCGAACCCGTGGCAAGAGATTAAAACAAAATGGAAAAGGTTTAAAAAGGTCGAGAAACACTGCATCACTCATCGGTCTCTATTCAGGTCAGAAACGAAAGACATCACCACTCTTGTCAAAGAAAAGAAGAAAAAAGCCGACACGTAGTGTAAACAGAAGAAGAAGCCCCAGGAAGATAATTGTTAGATCGAAACTAGATTTCTTTTCCTAAGATGTCCTACTTGCTACATTAGGAATTCAAATGCTCAATCACCGCCCCATTGAATTCATCAATGCTGAATATATAGATGTGTGTGTCAAATATGGATACTATGGACAATTTTATGCTCGGCAACCCCTGTCCGACAGTTAACCCTTTAAAATTTATTCCTATGAAGACTACTTTATGGAAACGTCTTCGACATTTATAGATTTACAAATGAAAGTCTGAAAATCCGATAATACATTGCCAATACGGGCCGATGGAATATCCTATGAAAATTGTATATTACATAATTTATTTCGTCAAGTCAGTGTCGACATCAATGGCACGCTGGTGAGCACAAGCGACGATCTCCCGAATTATCCAAGTTGTTTGCACTTCATGCTAATGAAACCCAATTCATGCAAGGAATTGAGAGGCACCTTCAATGGATATGAATATATTACTAATATTGATAGTATAGATACACTTAAAAATGCTACAACTAGTGAATTACATCTAGTTGGAAAAATATATCATGAAATATTTAATACACCCCAATGGCTGCCACCCAATGTTAAAGTCGATATAAAACTGACACTTGCACCATCCAATTTCGTATTGATAAAGAAACTTGCTGCCATTCCAGATGTAACTCTCTCCCTAACCTCGGAAATACTTCATATACGCCAACAAAAAGTCATGAGTTCTGTTGCTTTGGCAGTGGAAAAACTGAGAGCCAATGGAAATAATATTAAACTACTTGTTCCTCATACCATCACCAATCAACGTCATATAGCCATGGGGTCACGCACCTTCACCGACTCATCCTTTATCACTGGCTAAATTCCGTCAAAACTCGCTTTGGCATTTGTAAAAAGCGCCAGTACAATAGGATCGTGGACTGGATGTCCACATAAATTTGAAATGTTTGGACTTTCATCTCTTGTGTGCAAAGTAAACGGTATCCCACTCTACAATCTATATTTTGATAAATCCTATAGAACATTGTATGAGTTGATCATGCAAACCCTAGATCAGGATTCGCAACTATTTGAAAATGGTATAACCAAAGATATGTTTGCTAAAACACATGGTATCATTGTACTGGATTTGTCTGGCATGCAGGATATGAGTATAGTACGTACGGGGAGTGTGCGTTTAGAGTGTACATTTGCCGACCCTTTGGCAGAGAGTATTGCACTAATCTCACTAAATCAATATGAAACCTATTGGGAAATCACTCCCGAAGGCAGTGTTCTACTAGACTTGGCACCATGAACACCAGTCAAATAATCAATGCATTTAATATGAACCCCTACATGTCCCAGTACAAATCCTATTGTCTGCCCTCAGACTTTCTTGGAAAAATTTAAAGTGTCAACAATAGCTTAATTATTGTTAATAGCAGTCCGTCGACTGTGCTGACGGGTCATTGGCTGTGCATCTTTCAAACAAAGAAGACGATTGAATTTTTTGATCCTCTTGGTCTACCCTATACATTTTACACACCCCACATCAGAAACTATATTGAGAGCAGTGGGAAAACTATTATTCAAAATCGGAAGAGGGTGCAGGATCTAACGACTAAAAGCTGTGGCTTCCATGCACTACTGTATTTTGTGTTCCGATGTCGTGGCTATACTTACAAGCAGTTTCTCCACATTTATGGTGACAATCCTCGTCTAAACGACTTTCTAGTGGAAAATATCCTCTCAGACCTACATAATATTGATTTCAGTGCCCTACGAGTAAAGTGCTTAAAAAATGTTTAGGAATTTGTTTATTCATAAAATGCATATATATATATATATATATATATATATATATATATATATATATATATATATATATATATATATATATATACAACAATGTCTTTAAATTTTCAATTTAGATTTCTTCTTCGATGTATAGGCAACTGTCGTGAACCACTAATGCTGGTAAATCATTTGGATTCACTGTATATTGGTCTTGATTGGCTGCAAAGTCAGGGTCACATTTTCTACAGTACAATGTAACTTCATTCTTGTCATATCTCTTTGTATAGTCAATGATACTATTTGCATTCATATTATGAAATTCACGAGTTTCAATTTGCTTATTTGAAGCAATATCACGTACAGTGTTTTCAAATGGTGAATCACATTCGGTAACTGCCAAAAAAAATCACTTGGCTTATAGTCATAATAGGCAGTGTCGTCAAAACGATGACGTAGAAACCAAATTGTCTTGTTACCCTAATAGTTGAATCGTAGACCTGACTCCTCCTCCCAGAATAATTTAATTCCACGTCGATACCAATCTCGTAGAAATAAACTAAAATCACGTTTGGGATTCTTTCCAATCATAGCGGGGTAAGTATTCTCCCACTGGTTACATTTATCATAGTGACAATTGGAGCACAGATGTCCTCTAGGGTGAGTCACGAATCTCTTCAAGACATGAATTACATCCTTTAATTTGTACTGCATAGCCTCTATGTAATTTACAAGGATTAGATAATTTGCTCTTTTCACTATAGTCATCAATAATTGTACAATTCTCATATTGACTCCAACTGCCAAGAGTGTACACGCACAATGGACATGTATAAAACATTTTTTTTTTGGTTTCCAATGTCAGTTGACTCCCTCACAGCTAAAACGAAACTGATCGTCCCTGCCGACGGATAAATTCAAGGTGGAGGAATGTGAGAGGAGTAACTCTGTGACGTCGCCTCTTTGGAATGGTGGGGGGAGCCATCTATATTGAATCCATTGGCAATGTTTTCAAAAATGTATCCACGATATTATTCTTCTTTTGTCAATTAATGTATCAATAAATTGAGTAGAAGTATTTGAATCACATCGACAAAGTTCCATACAATAGTCCAATGGGGGAGAATCAGTTTTCATTATATTGTCAAGTGTGCCTGACGAGAGAATATCCTGCGTTGAAGAGATAACTCGAGAAAATCATCATCCAAAATCAAACGTTTTTCCATAAACACTAGATTTGATCTAATTCTCTCTTTCTCAAATTTATTCATTTTTCAATCCTTTCACTCTGACTGCTGACTCTAGACAAACCATGATTCGTTAGCCCTAGCATTCTAACCTAACCAGAAAAGAAAGGGAACATTTTCGATTTCGAAACAATTTTATTGAATTACATCAACAATAATACTAAGCATGTACAATTAGCGATAGAGTTTATTGTATTTGATATGTTTCACTAATGCACTTAAAGCAAATTGAAGTCTATTCACATGTGCTATATCAACTTTTGCAGCGAAGCATAATTGATTTTCCATTTTAAATTTGCTCAAAGATATCACATATCTTGCATATACTTCATCCCATTCCAGACAAAGCCGTGATCCTCTCGTGATTTCCACCGCAATGTTTGGTGCTTTTGTATTATTGCCATCAACTCCACTATCAACTTCTAATAAGAAAAAAATTCCACTCGTCATCATCATCAACACAAATATATCCAAATGAGTAAAGTCAAACTGTTCTTCTTCTCACTCCTTTGAATTCTATTCACAGACTAATAAAAAAAATATAGCAAAAATCCTTTCCTTATATTCTCTCCAATCCTCCCCCGCTAATATGTAAACATCCCTCTTTTTGGCTTAGAAGGATATGTAACCGACTCTCTGATTGGTTTAAAAGGATGCATGTACTTCCTGTTTCCCATTCCTGGATCCATAAAAGTGAGAAAAATCCTGTTTTTCATTCTCACTGACAAAAATCATAAAAACACACATAAATTGCTGTTGACATCCATGAAAACAACAAATAAATTGACTAACACTCATAACCGTCCAAAAAACATCCATCAATGTGAGACAAATCCTGTTTTTCATTGTCAGTGACAAAAACCATAAATTATGTACTGTCAACGTTAAACTAAATTTTAGATGGCAGCAGTAGGGCCCCGTGGGAGTTATAGGGTCCTCTCTACTATTATTATTTGATTTATTAAAGTTATGAAAGTAAAAACTTCAGTAAAGCGCAAATTTTGTTCTGGCCTTGGGAAGGCAGGGGGTTTTGATCCCAACTTAGTTTAATTCCTGCTTGTTTTGAGTTTGACTCGATTATTTCAGGATTAGAGGGGTTTTCAGGGGGGAGGGAGCGATATGAAGCTTGGCCAACGTTTTTTCAATTTCTGGGCAATTTGGAGATTTTCTCATGTTTGTCACTAAGCTTTGAAGAAAATGTTTCTTGTGCTTAAAACGTCATTTCTGTCTCTAAATGCTAAGAAATCATCCATGTTTCACGTGTTTTCGGAAAATCTCGGAGAATCTAACCTCATCCTTAAAGTTGCGAGGCCAGTTTTAGCTTCATATTTGGGGAATTAAATTTCTGTATAATTTTTATAATTTTATATTCAGTTAAATTTTATTAGTTATTTCCAAGATTGTTCCAGAAAAATATAGATTCACTACAAACAAGAGTTTGGATACTGCTCCTTTCCCTAACTGTAATCAAACAGTTCGAGGTAACGAACTGTAAGCAGGGTCCGACCCGGCTCAATAGTAACTGAAACTCTAAAAAACGGAATTTTGATACCAATAGATGCATCAAAAGAACCGAATCTTTATGCTGATTTCAAATATATAAGTTTCATCAAGTTTAGTCTTACCCATCAAAAGTTATGCGCCTGAGAAAATTTGTCTCATTTTCGAAAAAAGGGGGAACCATCCCCAAAAAGTCACAAAAGTTTAATGAAAATCGCTCCATCAGATTCAGCGTATCAGAGAATCCTACTATAGAAGTTTCAAGCTCCTATCTGTAAAAATGTGGAATTTTGTATTTTTGGCAGAAAGATCACGGATACGTGTTTATTATTATTTTTTTTTCCAGGGGTGATCGTATCGAACCTGTGATCCTAAAATATCGTGGGAGGACTCGTTCAAACAGAAATTAAAAGTTCTAGTGTTCTTTTTAAGTGACCAAAAAAATGGAGAGCAACTAGGCCCCCTCCAACATTCATTTTTTCCGAAAGTCACCCAATCAAAATTTTGAGATAGCCATTTTGTTCAGCATGGTCGAAAAATACAGTAGCTATGTCTTAAGAGGATGACTTAATGCCCCACAGTCCTCGGGGAAAGGTCTGCAAGTTATGAACTTCGCCCAATGTTTACATATAGTATTGGCTATTGGGAAATATACAGAAGTTTTCAGGGAGGTTTTCGTTTGGTAGTTGGGGGGGGGGGGTCAGGGGTTACGTGGGAGGATCTTTCCATAGAGGAAGTTTTCATTGGGGAAGGGACATTGCTATGAAGAGGTCCCTGGATTTCCCAGCATTATTTAAAAAAAACGATCAGAAATTAAATAATAAAAGAAAAAACTATTTTTTCAACTGAATTCAAGGAGCAACATCAAAATTTAAAATGAACAGAAATTATTACGTATATATTGGGTTCGCCCTCTATTCATTACCTCGCTCTTTACGCTATAAATTTTTTTTTGTACTTTCATCACAGCTATTTATTCTAGTTAACGGCCTTTGGGATTAAGGGTCATTCTTAAAGAATTGGAACAAAATTTGAACTTTATTATAAAGACCGAGGTATTGACTATGGGGCGAAACCCCTAATATACGTAATAAACACATGCGAATATAGAAGTTCGTTACGTAAGTTAATTCGTAAGTTACGTCAGAACAAAATTTCGAGAAAGCCATTTAGCCAAAAAAAAAAAAATTAATATGCAAATTAGGTTTTAATTATTCATGTACGGTGAGCCAAAATCAAAGCTGCATTGATTCAAAAACGTTCAGAAATTAGACAAAAAAACAAGTTTTTTTTAACTGAAAGTAAGGAGTGATATTAAAATTTAAAACGAACAGAAATTATTCCGTATATGAAAGGGGCTGTCCCCTCCTCAACACCTCACTCTTTACGCTGAAGTTCGACTCAGTCTACAACATTATTTTTTAAAACGATAAAAAAAAACTTGAGGCATTGAGGAGGGGACAGTCTCATATGATGGAATCCTTTCATATATGGAATAATTTCTGTTTGTTTTAAGTTTTAATGTCACTCCTTAATTTCATTTTTTTTAAATATTTTTTTTTATTCAATAAAAGTCTAAAGCCTACTACGTCATTGGTGATTCACTGAAAACGAATTATATTACAAATATTTTCTTTTCCAGTTATTGCAGCATTGAAAATGAAAATAAAATTATGGTGAAATAGAATCTTGAACTGATGATCTTTCAACAATTAATAGCATTATATATCAAACATTCAGTTTGATTTTATTTATATTTTTCAAAACTGTTTGAGACACATATAGTTTTCAGCAAAGTGCCAATGACGCAGTAGGTTTCAGAGTTTTACAGTAAAAGAAGGAGGCAAAACCCAAACTCTTCTTTATAGAGATTTTTGTTCGTTTTAAGCAGGATTTGCATATTCAATTTAAGTTTCACTCGTTTTAAGATTTATTAATTAATTTATATTAGTCATTATTGTTTGTTTGTTTGCTATGATTGTTTTTAATTTTTACTCGTGTTGGGTTTCATTTTTCCTCAATAGAAAAGTATTTCTTTCCGTTTTAAGCTTGATTTGCATGTTCAGCTTAAGCTTTACTCATTTTGATATTCATTTATTTATTTATTTTAGTA
This sequence comes from Artemia sp. Qi Xiang Cuo, assembly GCF_049724085.1. Classification (NCBI taxonomy): domain Eukaryota; kingdom Metazoa; phylum Arthropoda; class Branchiopoda; order Anostraca; family Artemiidae; genus Artemia; species Artemia sp. Qi Xiang Cuo. The sequence continues at coordinate 4,806,203 of NC_142796.1, read as the reverse complement.
CCTGTCGTTTTTTTTTTTTTTTTTTTGCTATGCTTGTTTATTTAATTTCTGTTCGTTTTGAATTTCATTTGTTCTTTAATAGTAATTTCTGGTTGTTTTGAGTTTGAGTTATTGTAGGTTTCTATTTCTTCTGACCTTAAGTTTAATATGGCCTTTACTTTTCTTTAGGAAACTTCTTTTTCGGGAAGTTTTTTTTTTAAAAATATTTCTGTTCGTTTTTTATTGCCAAAGTTTCAAGTTTTTAAAAATTCCGTATTTCAGAATATTTTTTTTATTCCAAAATAAATTAGCAGTTTTGGTAAGAACTAGCGTATTAAAGTGAACATTGAATATACAATGTTGTCATTTCTTAAAAGCTCACCAGCTCGAAATTTTGTTTCACCTAAGCTATGTTTAAAGCTATGACACCTCTAGGCCCAAGCCATTTTGCTCCTCTGTTTTTGCAAGAATATTAGATAAATCCCCAAAACTTCAAGAATAGTGAAAGCCACAGAGCTTAGTGGGCCTATTGGTAAATCCTGGTCTTGTTTAACAGGAATTTTATTTTATTTTCAATGTTGTAATAAGAACAAACGAAACTATTTGTAACATAATTCCTTTTAGTAAAGCACCAAATACGCAGTAGGACTTATACTTTTGCCATTAGAGAAACAGGCAGTAACCATACTCTTGTGTGTAGTGAAGATACCATTCAGTAGAAGTACATAACCCCTACTCCCTGAAAACAACCACAGTCTAACAACCAATCCTTGATCCATGTCGCACTTGTGGTTGAATTCCGTTCTCCCAATTATTATAATAAAAAAAAGGAAAACTAATTTTGCAGAACTTTGTAGCCACTTAAGTAAGATAATGATAATTCTAAGTAAGAGAATTGGATCCTCTTTATTCAACCCAACTTTAAAATAAACCTCCTTCCCCAAACAGTCTTTAGCTTGGGAGTAAAACCTTAAAGACATAGACTGATCCTTATGAGCTTGCCCCCTCTTGGATTTCTTGGTCAGCGCTCAACCCTAAATCCTTCTTTTTCTAAATAATTTTTTATTATACCTAATTGCTTCTGATGATTATCTCTACTATCAGCCACTAGAGCTATGTCATCCCCGAATATCATGCATGATAGCCTAAACCAATCCAAAGATACATAAGGGGTTCCATTACAATTCATAAAATTATCTAAATAATTAACAAACATGGAGAAAAACTTAGGAAATGAAGTACATCCTTGTTTCACACCCACATGAGACTTAACCACCTTAGAAATCTTTCCCATAACCTTCACAACAAGTTTAACCCTCCGATACATATCTAATGTTACTGCTACAAAACAAGACGGCAAGCCTATTTCTAACAGACTTTCAATTAACAACCTCCTATTTACCTAGTCAAAAGCTCTTTTCAGGTCTAAAAAGGCGAGAAATAGCCGACCATTTTTCCCTCTAGTATATTTTCTTCTCAGTATATCCAAAGTAAAAATATGGTCAACAGTGCTGAATGTCGATCTGAATCCCGCTTGCATCGGGCTAAGTATTTCCTCCTTATCTAACCAATCTCTTATCCTAAATTCCAGAACCTTATAAAACAATTTACTTACCACCCATTTACTCCACTACAACTCTTGTTTGTAGTGAAGACACCGTTCATTAGAAGTACACCCCGATTCTTTCGGAAAGAATTTGGGAAAATGCTTCCGGAAAGTTTTTTTTTTTATTAATTTTTTTTCGTTCTTTTATTGCAAAAGTTTCAAGTTTTTAAAAACTCTTCATTTGAAGATAAGATTTTTTTTTCTGTTTTAAAAAAACAACATCAAACTTTCATCAAAGTATCAAAACTAGTATCAAAGTAACAATACCAAAGTATCAAAGTAAAGAGAGGATCAAAGTTAAAAAGGAATCAAAGTAAAAAAAAGTATCAAAATAACAATAAGCAATTTGTACAACTTACAACCCTTGCACCGTAAATCGAAGTTACCACATAAATCACTAAATCCAAGTACCAAAGTAAAAAGAAGTATCAAAGTAACAATGGTTAGGTTTCGTAACTCAGAGCCAATTCCCCGTGGCAAGGGGTCAACCCCGGAAGCATAGTTATTTGGCCTTTGAACTATTTTGAATAGTTCACATAAATGGCTATCTATAAACTTTGATTGGATACATTTGGGGAAAAGGGCCTTGGAGGGGGGGGGCTAGTTGTCCTCCAATTACTTTTGACTCTTGAGAAGGGCACTAGAAATTATGATTTAAAAACAAACCCCCTCTGAAGTTTATACGAACATCCCTTCCATGAAAAACCTTATATATCCCCATGGCACATTTTACAGCACTTGCCCTCGGATTCTGGGGGGGAGGGGCTCTTTTATCCCTGGAGTTTCTGCTATATTATCTGTCGTCCATTTTGAACAAAATGGCTATGTAAAAAATTCGATTGGACGCATTTGGGGAAAAACAGGTTGGGAGGGAAGGGGTCTAGTCACCATCGGATAACTTTTGACTCTTAAAAGGTGAATTAGAACTTCAAATGTCTCATCATTTGAGTCCCGTCGAAATTTTATATGACCACCTCTACCATAAAAGCTTATGCGCCCCCGCAGCAAGTTACAACCCTTCCCGGGGCACTGGGGGGGGGGTATGTTGACAACGAAGTTTTGTAATCTTATTGTTGGACTATTTCAAACAAACTGACTATCCCAAAATCTTCATTTGATGCAATTGGGGAAAAGAGGATGTTTGTGGCAGGGAGGGATAGATGCCCTCCTTTAACTTTCGACTCATAAAAAGGTAACTAGAACTTTCAAGGTCCAATCAAATGAGCCACCTTAGAAGTTTATACGACCACCCCTTACATAAAAATCTTATACATTTCCTGGGCATAACTTAAAACACTTGCCCCCGGGCTGGGGGGGGGCTGGGTAGATCCCCGGATCTACCCAGCCCCCCCTAGCCCATCCCAGCCCCCTACCAAGTCCCCAAAAAGCCCATCTAAACAAACAAAACCCCATCTAAACAAACAAAACCCAGAAGAATTATCTATTAATCAGAATCCAGCGCAATGATATGTCGTTTACTAGGCTTCAATTCTCCTAAGGGGTGTCATTCCTCAAGGTTACTGTACAGCACCGTTTGCAGTCACGGTTCTGGTTACGTAAACTCGGGAAAGGCCAATCATGACATCACTATGTGGCCATGCAAGCAAGGTTTTCCTTTTGGGGATAGGAACGGAGGAAGCAGCTTATGGCAGAGCAGAGAGTGCAAACTGTCTCAAAACAGCTGAACAGCTTCAAACTTTTATACACAGCCTTTCCTCGTCAGGACTTTAGTCACGGCAATGGTTTATATCTATTGAACTGCCAATTTTAAAACCTCTCAGTTTTAAAGGATATAGTGCTACATATTGGTGCATTTGTCACTAAATACTATATACAATCCATGTAAAATGAATGTCTATTCATTTTATTCAGCTCTATTAACAGCTATACAGTGTACCAGCTAAAAAGAAACGGCCTTTGGATGTTTTTATAGGGAGAAGGGGGGGGGGGGGGTATCTAAATCTTCAAAAAAGCAACATATAGGTTGCTCCAAATGTTTTACGTTTACATTAGAAGTCTTTCAGATAAATCTGTTGCAGCTTATGTGTTGCACCAAATGTTTTAAGTCTCCATGAAAAGTCTTTCAGATAAATGTGTTGCAGCTTATGTGTTGCTCCAGATGTTTTAAGTTTCATTGAAAAGTCTTTCAGATAAATGTGTTGCAGCTTATGTGTTGCTCCAAATGTTTTAGGTTTCCATGAAAAGTCTTTCAGATAAATGTGGAATGGGGATTTAACCCCTCTAGCCTAAGAAATACAGCCAAGGAGGGGGAGTGATAGGGTTGACTGCAGAATTATATTTTATGCTTTTTATTATGGATAAGCTGGTCAGAAATATACAGTTCAGTATTTTTAGTAGAATCTTTGCCTGCCTGAGCCCTCTTCATTTGGAGAAATATATTTGGGATAGGTATATAAAATTGGTGCTCATTAGAATGACAGGATTTTCTTATCGCAGACATAGTATTTTAATAGAATCCATTATTTTTAGAATGTTGAAGCATTGTGAAGAAAGTTGAAATTCAGTGTAGTGAAATTTACTTCATATTTAAGAAACCTTTATTTTAATGTGTAAAGGAAACTCATTTAAATGAACCCTTATTCTCAGAGCATTGTTACGCAATGCTTTGAATTTATAATAAAGGCTAGGCGGCTAGGCCGTGTTGCAGCACCCTATTGTTAAGGTTACATTGAATCTGATGTTTGAACTATTTAAAAAAAATGTATATCTCAAAATTTGTATCGGATGGGTTTAGGGAAAAAAGGATAGGGGGTGGGACTAGTTGCCCTCACATCTCTTTTGACTTTTAAAAAATGAACTAGAAATTTCAATTTCCAATCAAATGAGCCCTCTCCAAAATGTACAAGAGCATCCCTTCCATAAGAACCATATATGCCCCCCAGTTCATATCTTACAACACCTACCCCTTGCCCCAGGGGGTTGCGTCGACGCCTAAGTTTTTTATTATCTGACCTTAAAACTACTTTTAACAAAATGGCTATTTTAATGTTGATATCGGATGGGTTTGGGGAAAAAGGGCGTGGAGGGGCTAGTTGCCATCGGATCTCTCTTGACTCTTAAAAAGTAAACTGGATCAAATGAGCCCTCTCTGAAGTTTATACGAGCATACCTTTCATAAGCACCCTATATGCCTATATACATAACTTACAACACCTACTTCCGGGCACAGGGGGGTGGGGTGTCGACAACGAAATTATTGTAATCTGACCTTTGAACAATATAAAAAATGGCTATCTCAAAATTTATATCGGAGTGGTTTGGGGAAAGGACGGGGGGGGGAGGGGCTAGTTGCACCCCGATATCTTTTGACTCTTAAAAATTGAAATATAGCTTTCAATTTCCATTCAAATGAGCCCTCTCTGAAGTTTATACGAGCATCCCTTCCATAAGCATCATATATGCCCCTAGGGCATAGCTTACAACGGCTGCTCCCATGTCCTGGGGGGAGGTTGTATAGACACCGGCATTTTTCTTATCTGACCTTTGAACTATTTATAACAAAATGGCTATGTAAAAATTTTTATCAGATGGGTTTGTGGGGAAATGGCGTGAGGGGAGGCTAGTTGCCCTCGGAACTCTTTTGACTCTCAAAAACTGAACTCTCAAAAACTGAGCCCTCTCTGAAGTTTATACGAGAATCTCTTCAATAAGAACCATAAATGCCCCCAGGGCATATGATCTTTGGACTCTTTTTTTTTGGCTATCTCAAAATTTTTATCCGATGCATTTGGGAAAAAAGGGCGTGGTGAGGGGATAGTTGCCGTCCAATCTCTTTTGACTCTTAAAAATTGAACTAGAAGAATTTCCAAGCAAATGAGCCCTCTCTGAAGTTTGTATGAGCATCTTTTTCATAAGAATCATATATTGTCCCAGGGCATAACTTACAACGCCTGCCCCTGGGCCCTGGGGGGTTGTGTCTACACCAGAATTTTTGTATATGAACTTTGAACTATTTTTAACAAAATGGCTATCTCAAAATTTTTATTGGATGCATTTGCGAAGAAAGGGGCGTGAGGGGGGGATAGTTATCCTCCAATTTTTTGACTCTCAAAAAATGAACTAGAACTTTCAATTTCCAATAAAATGAGCCCTCTTTGAAGTTTTTACGAGCATCCCTTCCATAAGAAACATGTAAACCCCCAGGGCATAACTTACAAAGCCTGCCCCCGGGCCCTGGTGGGTTGTGTTGACTCGGGAGTTTTCGTTATATGATCTTTAAATTATTTAAAAAAAAATGGCTATCTCGAAATTTATATCGGATGAGTTTAAGGGAAAAGGGCGTGGATGGGGGGGGGGGCTAGCTGCTCTCCGATCTCTTTTGACTCTTAAAAAATGAACTAGAACCTTCAATTTCCAATCAAATGAGCCCTCTCTGAAGTTTATACGAGAATCTCTTCCATAAGAATCATCTATGCCCCCAGGGCATATGATCTTTGAACTATTTTTAACAAAATGGGTATCTCAAAATTTAAATCCGATGCATTTGGGAAAAAAGGGCGTGGGGGAGGGGCTAGTTGCCCTCTAATCTCTTTTGACTCTTAAAAAGTGAACTAGAACTTTCAATTTCCAATCAAATGAGGCCTCTCTGAAGTTTATTCAAGCATTCCTTCCATAAGGACCACACATGCCCCCAGGGCATAGCTGACAACACTAGATAGATGATTAAAAAAGATAATACATGAAAGTAGGGAGCCCGTCCCCCTTGATTCAGTTACTCCGGCATTTGAGAACAAAACTTTCGCCTCTTTTCCATACATCTCTAAACTCAGCGACAAACTTGGAAATTTAAAAAAAAAACATAATTTCTCTGTTTCTTTCAAAACTGAATAAAAAGTTGAACATTTTTTTCAACTCGGGAAAGGATAAAACTGACCCTATACCGAGCAGTGGTGTCTACAGAGTCCCGTGTTCACGTGGGAAATTTTACATTGGTAGGACCCATCAAAGGGAACGATTGCATGAACACAAAATTTCAATAGATAAGTCCCTGAGATTTGAAAATAAAATGACAACTTCGATTCACTTTTGGCCCTGCATATTTTCGAAAATCCTAGACATTTAGTTCTTTTTGAAGAGGCAACTTTAATATCTACTATAAATGGCCTACCGAAATCTTTCAAAGAGGCAATTGAGATAAAAAAAGATATATACATAAACAGAAATTTGGCTATAAATAGAGACACAGGATATATTTCCTTAAGTCCAGTTTATAACAACTTCATATTAAAAGACTCAATCAATATTTTCTCCGCGTCTAATTTAAGACAACCTGTCCGCATATTTAATTAAACCAAAATTGTAAACAGGCAAATCTATTGCAAGGCAAATGATACTTATTCAATCAAATTGGTGAATTTTTTTTCATTGATTTCAGGCTTTTTTTTTTTTTTTTTTATTCAGTATCTTTCTCCTCTTGTCAAGTTCATGTCGAAAGGTTAGGTTTTGTTGTTTTGTTAGGGCTGAAGACGACTTGGCGGAGGTCCTTGTCGAAATATTTGCTTTTTCTTCCTCTTCATATTTTGCCATGGCTGACAAATCCTCGTTTTCTCACGGATTTGATTTAACTTTTTCATTTATTATATCGTTTCCTCTCTTGGTTTCATATGAAATTGCCATATAAAGTTTACTTTTTAATTACTGTTCTCCTCCCCCCATAGAAAAATATCCTTCGTACATGCCTGTGATTGGAGTAGTAAAAAATAGGTCAATGGCCCTTCCAATACCCCTGCCAACTTTTTGCCAGAAACATGGGTAGCATACACCTTCTTTAAAACTTAATCTTGCAAAAAGTTTAGCAGGTGAAATTGGAGGCACAAAGAGGCCTAAAAGTCTCTGCAACACTACCCCTCGCCACCAAATTACCAGCATATAGGCTGGCATGCTTTTTTCGCCGATTGGCTTGACATTTATGGGGAAAGTAAAATGGGCAAATGGGACATGAGAGTAATGATGTTCAGAAATATATTCCCCTTTCATGACTTTGGCACAAGAGTAATCAAATCCACTTGAATTTTTATTAGGGCTACCTTATTCGGGATGCGGGACAAAGAGAATTGTTTTTCCCGTGCCTTACAGATTTATATGCCCATATTCAATTGAAATTTTGTAGGCACGTATCTACAGCCCATGAGACAAAAAAAAATATGATATTTTAGACTGGTGACCTTTACCATCCAGGTAATGGAAGTTCCATTGTTCGGGGATTTCTCTTCTATCGTTTTATTTTTATTTTTAAAACTTTATTTTTATTTATTTCAGTTGTATTTTGTATTTAGTGCAATATTCAATGTAACCTTAACAATAGGGTGCTGCAACACGGCCTAGCCGCCTAACCTTTATTATAAATTCAAAGCATTGCGTAACAATGCTCTGAGAATAAGGGTTCATTTAAATGAGTTTCCTTTACACATTAAAATAAAGGTTTCTTAAATATGAAGTAAATTTCACTACACTGAATTTCAACTTTCTTCACAATGCTTCAACATTCCAAAAATAATGGATTCTATTAAAATACTATGTCTGCGATAAGAAAATCCTGTCATTCTAATGAGCACCAATTTTATATACCTATCCCAAATATATTTCTCCAAATGAAGAGGGCTCAGGCAGGCAAAGATTCTACTAAAAATACTGAACTGTATATTTCTGACCAGCTTATCCATAATAAAAAGCATAAAATATAATTCTGCAGTCAACCCTATCACTCCCCCTCCTTGGCTGTATTTCTTAGGCTAGAGGGGTTAAATCCCCATTCCACATTTATCTGAAAGACTTTTCATGGAAACCTAAAACATTTGGAGCAACACATAAGCTGCAACACATTTATCTGAAAGACTTTTCAATGAAACTTAAAACATCTGGAGCAACACATAAGCTGCAACACATTTATCTGAAAGACTTTTCATGGAGACTTAAAACATTTGGTGCAACACATAAGCTGCAACAGCTTTATCTGAAAGACTTCTCATGTAAACGTAAAACATTTGGAGCAACCTATATGTTGCTTTTGTGAAGATTTAGATACCCCCCCCCCTTTTCCCTATAAAAACATCCAAAGGCCGTTTCTTTTTAGCTGGTACACTGTATAGCTCTTAATAGAGCTGAATAAAATGAATAGACATTCATTTTACATGGATTGTATACAGTATTTAGTGACAAATGCACCAATATGTAGCACTATATCCTTTAAAACTTAGAGGTTTTAAAATTGGCAGTTCAATAGATATAAACCATTGCCGTGACTAAAGTCCTGACGAGGAAAGGTTGTGTATAAAAGTTTGAAGCTGTTCAGCTGTTTTGAGACAGTTTGCACTCACTGCTCTGCCATAAGCTGCTTCCTCCGTTCCTATCCCCAAAAGGAAAACCTTGCTTGCATGGCCACATAGTGATGTCATGATTGGCCTTTCCCGAGTTTACGTAACCAGAACCGTGACTGCAAACGGTGCTGTACAGTAACCTTGAGAACTGACACCCCTTAGGAGAATTGAAGTCTAGTAAACGACATATCATTGCGCTGGATTCTGATTAATAGATAATTCTTCTGGGTTTTGTTTGTTTAGATGGGGTTTTGTTTGTTTAGATGGGCTTTTTGGGGAGCTGAAAACCTCTAAGTTATATATTACAGACTGCCTCCCCGTTGTGCTACAATGTAAATACATTCTTAGACCCCTGATTGAAGGACTCAATCAATATTTTCACCCGGTATAACTTGAAAGAAACTATTTGCATATCAAATGATAACGAATTTGTAGGCCAGCCAAAGCAATAGCAAAACAAAGGATTATTGCCCAATCATCTTGGTAGTTTTTTTTTTCATTGATTCCAACCTGGTTCTTATTTAGTTTTTGTTCTGTCGTTGACAAGTAAACCTCGAAAGGTTCGATTTTCGTTGGTTTCTTTTTGTTTTCTTTCTTTTTTGTTTAGCACTGAAGACGACTCAGCGGAGGTCTTCTTCTTCTATTTAACAGCAAGCGGGCTTTTCAGTAAAACTATTTAGCCCTTTTCCTTTTGCTTCACTCTGTGGGCTACAGAGCTACTGGCTTGATTGCCTCATATCTATTATATATATTCAGATATCTTTCAGCAGATCTTTCGACTCTAGGAGTTCAAATATAAGATGATAGATGTCGATTTCTATGCTCTGTGTGCAGGTATAGTTGGCTAGGCTCTTGGCTGATAGTGGGATTTTGTGGTGTTTGAAGTATTTTAACAGTTTAGAAAGCAAGGTATGTTGTGCAGACGTCAGCATATTACATTCAAATGGTCAATTGTTTCATTATTCATATTACAATGCCAGCAAAGAGGGGACAGGGGAATTGAACCACTTGAATTAGAAAGCTTATATGAGAATGCAAGGAAATTTAGTCCATTTGTTCCAGAACGAATTCTGTGATAAATTTTAGAAAGATACTTATTGGGAAAGGGGGAAAGGATAGGATTATTCTTATTAAAATTAATATCTGATAGTCTCCATCGGTAAATATCTCTAATGGAGATTGGTCTCCCACTTGGCTGGTCAATATTTATAGCATTTTTTGCTATTTCATCAACCTGATGATTACCACTTATGCCAGAGTGGCTAGGAATATACTGAAAGTAAGTTTTATGCCACTTGAAGCAAAATTATCAATACCACTGTGACAATGATAAGTGTCAATGTTCAACTTATTTTGAGGAGCAGAGGCCAGCAGCTCAAGGCTTGATAAAGAGTTAGAATAGATGATAATATTATTCGAATTTTCAATGAAAGACTGGTTTTGCTTAAGGTGTTCTAATGCTATGATTATGGAATTTAACTCAGCAGACATTATAGATAAATTATTACATAATCTCTTGCCCATTGCAATTTTCAGGTGAGGAAGGAAAACACCACTTGCAGCCTTCTCATCCATTTTTGACCCATCAACAAATATTTGGAAGTGATTTTATAGGTAATTGTATTAAGTTCTGCAAATATTTTCTGGACAAAAGCAATGGGGGTTAAATCTTTATTCCATTTTGAAAATTCAGTATTTATTATGGGAAATGACCAATTCCATGGAGGGGATTGGGGGAAAGTAGGTGCAATAGACTTTGCTGGTACAGGGAACTTCTTTTGAATATTCGCATACTCATCTGCAATACCTCTATACATGGCTGGATTTCTTAACCAATTATGTAATGTGTGTGAGCTATTTGATTTGTCATAATGGGTATTATTATGTATAAGCTCATACAGGAGTGGGTTGGGGGAAGTCTTTTTCCCACATATGTGGCTTATGACTTTATTCATAATTGTCTCATTCGTTTCACTGGAGAGATTACTTGAAAAATTATTCCAGTATTTATATTTGGAATATATTATATTACTTTTTAGATTAGATTCTGCTTGTATTTTTTTTATATATGCAGAAGGTGATGGTTTTTTTATTAATTCTGTCCTAGCTGCCTTTTTTATCCTCCATTTATTTAGGCACTCATTGGTCCACAATGCTTTAGGAATTTTTTTAGGGAATGTTTTCTTAGGTGTTGTTCTGGGGATAGCATGATTAGCTGTATTTATTAGTAAAGATGTCAACGCTTCAGCATGTGTGTCAACTGTTGTGTTAGAAATGCATAAACTTTGGGTGAAACTTGTAATTTCATCATTTAGCTTATTTTGGAAAATAGACCAATTCGCTTTAGTGTTGATATATTTGGAGTTATTAGATGAAGTTTCAGCAGGTTCATTTAGGGAGCAAACTATAGCAAATTGGTCTGTACATAGACTATCAATTTTATTTATGTAAATTTTGTTCAAAAAATTTAAAGACACAATTTGTAGGTCAATTGTGGAGAATTTGCCACTTTTGGGGTTGAAATATGTATTCAGGTTTGGAGGGGTAGCAACAGCTAATTAATTTTTATTTGAAGTCATATGCTCAATAAATTTACCAGCTTTATTTGCTGGTTTATTCCCCCACAAAAGGCTGTGGGCATTGAAATCACCACAAATAATGATATTTTTAACATATTAGAATTATTTATATAATTAAAGAAATCCTTGGCATCTGTAGTTTGGCCATTAGGGTTATAGAAGCTTATTATGTAGGTTTTTAAATTATTCAGCCAAACACTTATACCAATTACATCAACATCATTTTCAAAATCTGGAAAATTGATGCCACAGAATTTTGTATTAATATTAACTAATAAAGCTACACCACCTCCTTTTCTCTCTGAAGATCTATCCTTACTCAGGATAGTATATCCCGGATACTTAATTTGTTGATTTTGGGTTAAATGAGTTTCCTGGAGGCAAGCAATATTAATGGAATTATTATTCATAAATGATATTAGTTCATTTAGCTTATTTTCTGTGAGTGATCTTACATTCCATTGGAGTATTGATAAATGTTGTGTTGTTGATTTATTCTTCATATGACTGTGTATCAATGTTCAGCTTTGTTAAAAGTAAAGCAATATCTTTTTTTGCTTGAATGAGCATATCATCTGGGATGTAGATTTTTGCCAATTCTGCAATAATTTTTGTTTTCTGTAGTTGATGTATGTTCATGGCCTGAACTGCATTACAGTTTAGAATGAATAAGCATATATTTGGGGATTGCATTTTTGGTAGTGCATCCTGTTTGTTGGTTAAGGGATTGATTCCTGGTAGTGTTTCTGGTTTGTTTCTTCTTAGGAGGGAGGGCCAGGCTGGCCTCATCTCACCGGACAAGGAGGCTTGTTGGCTTGGTGATTCCTTCTGATAGGGATTTGCGCTAGGGGGATTAGCAGATGGTGTTTGCGATGGGGTGCTTGCTGGATTGGGGGCATGGGACGTGGGGGTTTTGGTTGGTTTCATTACAGGCTTTATTTGGTATTGTTGGGCAGCATTTGCTTCCATTGCTGCAAAGGGGTATGGGATTGCCTTCTCTGTTGATATTTGGAGTGTTAGAGCTCTTTTCTTGTATGCAGGGCATAATGATTTATTTGTAGATTCATGTGGGCCTTTGCAATTGATGCATGTAGGCTGGGTGTTGTTGCAAGTTGTCAGCTCTTTAGGATGGAAAGATTTACAATTACTACACTCTTGGAGAATTTCATTGCATTTGTTTGTCGTGTGTCCCAGTTTTAAACACTTCTGACACTGAATAGGCTTAGGTTTGTATTCCTTGTGTGGTTTGATTTGCCCAAATAGGAATAATTTTTCTGGGATATCAATTTCCAAGTTGGGTAACATCCTCAACTGGGATTGTGTTTCCAGCCCTATCTGAGAGGCCTTCTTTTAACTCCTGAGTAGATATCTCTGGGGGAACATTATAAACTACAATTTTTGTTGGTGATTTTTATGGGTTCCAATTAGATGCAATAATTGGGGTATTCAGAAGGGATTTAAGGTTAATTATTGTATCTGCTGATTTCTGATCTTCTACAGCTATTAGCACAGCAAAGATCCATCACGGTTAATGTTAAGAGAGAACATCGATTTTAGCAATTTAAAAATTGCAACTCTTATTGCAGTGATCATTTTTATTTCAAAGGGGGTAGTGGGAGTAATTTTAAGGTAAATTCCTAAGTTTTTGGAGGGAGGATCTTGGGCAGGGAAAGGGGAAATCCTTTTAATTGGGGAGATTTTTTTCCTTTTTTTAGAACTTCTAGGGAGGACCTCTTGAAACCCATTATCATCGTTTATGGTTACATTAGCCCCTACACTTATCATTGTCCTATTCTCCGAATTGGAGCTATCATTAGAACTTTGAGAAAGGGTGCTTGACCAGCCTGGATGGGTATCTTTCACTATGACACTTTCACTGGAATTTGATTTGGGATCTGGGGGGACTTTTTTTTGGAGGACTTCTAATCATTGCCTATTGGAAAAAGCTTTAAAACACAAAAATAAAACTAAAAACAAGAAGGGGAAATAGATGATATCAAACCGTCTGCACTATACTATGGGGAGGATAAACACCACAGTATAGCCCTGAGGATGACTTGAGCAGAACTGGTTTGGTACAACTGCTGATTAGAAGAGATAATAATCACAAGAAAATATATTTCGATTTTCTTATAAGGTTACAGGTCCTTGTCGAAATATTTGCATATTTCTTCTTCTTCATGTTTCGCCACTGGCTGACAAAATCCTCATTTTTTCACCTTTTTTGATTTTATTTTTCATTTTGTTATTTTCTTTCCTCTCTGAGTTTCATTTGTGCTATAAAAATTTTTTTTAACGTACTTTTTTATTTTGTTTGTTTGATTTTTAAACATTGATAACCCCTTTCTTTTATTTTCTAGGAATAATAATTTCTTTTTTTGTCTTTATTTTCTGTATAATTTTAATTTAAAAGGTGGTTAGAAGATAAAGCCACCCACAGGCCTTTTGTGTTTAAATAGAAGTTCAAATAGAGATAAAATACTTTTAATAGACAGTGATTTTCGCTTTTGTCTTTCATGTGGTTTAGTTTTTACAAAATGATGTTGCGTTTATTAGTTGTTTTTAGGTAAAATAAAGTATACATCTATCCATAAGAAAATATACTTGACAATTGGAAATACTTTTTAACAGAAAATGTATTTTTATAAAAACTTATGATTTTGAAAATTTTAACAACAGTTTTTCAATCTTAAATTATGTTTCCCCTTCATCTGTTCAATTCGATGCTGAATCATGTATATATTAATAGAAAAATATAAGGGCTTTGTGTTTCCAAAGAAAAACTGAGATACACACTTTGAAGTTGAGATATACAGTTTAAAATTTTTTAAGTAGTTTAAAAGAAATAAGAGCTTGAAAAACTCACATTTATACAAGGAGTGGCTGATGTCTGAAAGCTAGGACCTTCAGCACTGTCAACATCAACACACCATCCAATGTTGCGACTGACGTTTGAAGCTTGATCCATAACTTGATCATAAGAAGGTGGCAATTCATGTTGCACGTCTTCCGGTTTGCTGCCAGATTCAGTGACATCAACATTTAGTTTCCCTTCACTTTCATCCTTTTTATCCATTGTCTACAAGGTTATTTTTGGAACAAGTTTGAAATATTTCTGAAGTAATTTCAATTAATTTTAAAATAAAGTAAAAATTAAAAATGGGGAGCTATGCTCTAAATCTATATTTTTTTTGGAGCAAGTGGCAAAATGAAGGAATTTGATGACATAAGGTAGTATACCTCTTACTGACAGGCTACCATTACACTAGAATTATCTAATTAGCACTTTTGTCATCTATTACTGATAAATATTGTAAAAGATTATAAACAGATTATAAAGATTGTAAAAAAGAATTATATAAAAAAGATTATAAAGATTGTAAAAGATTATAAAAGATATAAAAGATTACAATATTGTTTACAAAACAAAGATTTAGTTTTCTAAATCTCAAGTATGTAAGCCTGTTCTTTACAATGTATATCTTTCCTGTGTTTAAGTAAACTTTAAGTCAGAGTATCTCTATTTAAAGTCAAACTATATTTTAAAAAGCCAGTAACTGGTAAATCACCTTGAGGTCTAAAAGAAATTTGCTATGATAATGACCACCTCCCTCAAGAAAAATCCAAATCCCTTCCCTTATCATAGGTCAAACTCCAGCTAAGCTCATAAGTCAAAGTCTAAAAAAAAAATAATTCAAATGCGTTAACATGATAATCTGGGGTTTTAAAACTGGTTAGATGCAGTGGTGCTCATAATTTCTAGAAGTCCTGGCCACTATAAAATTAGCTTGCACTTATCTAGTTATTCATGTAAAAGAAAAAGGGAAAATTGCTTTAGGCATGTAAATAGAGATTAGTCTTGGAAATGGAGCAGAACAAATGTAAAACACAAAAAAGAGTAGTCGTATGAAAATTATTGAGAAATTATAAATGAAATCTAAAAATTTTTAGAATCTTGATGGACAGCTCCCCCCCCCCCCCCTCCTCTCTATAAACAGCTGCCTATGAGCCTAAAATTATGGACAGATTTTGTCTGGCAATCTTCTTAAAAAAAACTTTTGCTCTATGATTTCTACATTAAAGCTGTTATTATTTGTCCTGTTATTCCTTGTTTGGCAGATAATTGGCCTGAACAACTTCTTTGTAAAAGCAATTACGTTACTATATGAAACTTGCCCCCATTATCATCAAACACCTATAATCATTTTGTGAAAATAATCTTAAGAATAGCATAGATGATTACCAACAAGAATTTATATCAGTGCAAGATAATGTTTTGAGATAATTATCAGCAAATATACCCAAGAAACTGACACAGCTTTGGATAACAATCTGTTCAATTGTCTCCTCGGTAAGAAACGCTACAATAGCAAAAGAGTAGGAACATTCAATTCCCAACCAAATATTCTTTGCAAATGGTTGCAATTGAGCAACCATTGAGATTTGTATGTAAGCATCTATAATGTGCAATGTGCCATTGAGCAACCGGCTCAATTTGAGATTTGTATGTAAGCATCTATATGAACTAACACAACTGTGTTAATAAAATCCTTTTAATAGACAGTGATTTTCACAAACAATGATACAATTTCACAAAAAATACTAGATATTTTGGTCACACATGCAGTGACCATCATCAGTAGTAAAACAGTTTTACTACTGATGACGGTCACTGCATATGTGACTGAAATATCTAGTATTTTTGTGTGAAGTTTTATCACTGTTTGTGAAAATCACTGTCAATTAAAAGGATTTTATCCCTTTTTGAACTTTTATTTATCATCATGGAAAAGCAGTGTGGTCCCCAAAATTATCTATGTTACCACTGACTATGAACCTACTTTTGACTTACCATTTTTTCAGCCTATCTACTGTTTTTCATTACATCTCTTTGTATAATTTTAAATAATGAAACCAGTAGGACAAACATTTTATTATTTAATTTAAAAGAAAGGAAACATGAAAATCTAATTAGCAGAAACTTTCAACATATTGTAAAGTTAGAATTCCATTACTAAAGTTTTTTCATGTAGTTCTGTAAATAGCTTAGAGCATCATCTTGCCCCATTAAAGGAAGGGGGTGGTACAATTGTCACTGAAGCAACAACCATTATAGTTGGAAAGAATTTGACTGGTGGATAGAAGGATACTACTTTTTTGTTATTGTAGCAATTCCTTAAGAGATGGTTATAGAACAGACTGTTACCACGCTTGGTGCTCCTATGATAGCCTTCCATCAACAAATTTTTAATCTCCTTCTTGAAGAATCGAAATATCACCAATAATCTTCTATATTTAAGAATATATTTGTATATGTTAGTGATTTGGGCATGTGCCCATTTATCAGACAAATATACAGATTTAGATATAAGCCTAGAATTAGGTCTGTTGAGAAGGAAACATGTTAAAAAAAAATTCTTATTTTATAATTTGCCCATTAATGGTAGTTAACATATTTTGACTGGAACTTCATTATATTTTACCCTCCCCCACCTAAACTTCAAATATATACTCATCCACTTGTAAATTGAATCAACACTGATGAAATCAAGGATCAGAGAACAAATAGGAAATATACAATTTGGGGTATATACTTGCACATTAGGAGGGAGGGGCACATTTGATGTAAAGTATATTGGAATTGTAGTCAAAATGTGTTGACTATAGTTATTGCACATAAAGTACAAAGTGTTTTCTTAACATTTTTCCTTTTTAACAGCCCCAAATCGAGACCTATATCCAGATTTGCATTGTAGTCATTCAAAATCTGTAAACATTGTTGGACTTGGATCTACACCTTTCTTCTCAAAATAGGGAAATTTTGTTGACTTGTGAAATATAAAATATTTTGTCTTAGTATATTTAGTTCTTGAGATATATAGAGGTCTCTATCTTTTTTAAGAGTTGATAGATCTCAAAGACATAAACAGTTACTCTTAAAAACCTAATACAAGTTTTCAGGTTTGGTAAATTTTGAGCATTTTTCCAGTACTTTAGATGAACAGTAGGTAGAAGATGAACACACTACTAGATGCATCCTTTGATGTTTTTTTTTTCAAATATAGCAATTGTTGTGTTTGCAAATCTTGTCTTGAGCCTTTAAAGGGATCATTGAAGTGACACCTTGTTCCTTATTAAAAAATGGTTACAAAAAATTGTCAAAACAATCATAAATGCTTACTTATCTGATTTCTAAAAGAGTTTCATTTCCCCCCTCGTGCCTCTGATGGATAATTGCCAAAATCTCTCAAATTATGTTTTCCAAGAAGTGTGACACTTTCTTTCTTTATTATTTTACAGCAAATGCAAATCAATCATCAGGAAGAAAAGAGGGGTGCTATTCAAAAAAATAAGATAAATATTTATAGTGAGCTCTTTGTTGATATTACTTACATCAGGGGAAGGGGTGAAGCAATGCACTCTTATAATTAAGATGAGTAAGTAATTATGGTTATTTTAAAGTAACTTTCTAAATTTTTGGTAGCCGCTTTCTATTGGTACAAGAAACGTGGTGCCACTTTAAGGGCCAAAAATACGACTTCTAAAGGAAGCAAATGGAATCATCTTTACCTATGTAAAGATTAATGTGGGGGTATAAATTTAGGACCAGTACTGGTCATAAGGAGACATATTAAGAAAACAATTCTTACTTCATAATATGCATAATAATCCTAGTTAACATATTTTCCAGGGGGAGCACCTTTATCATCCCTATTTTCCCTGTTGTACAATTACTTTTAACAAAATTGTGAAAAATAAACATATTTGATTGCATTTTTCTATTTTTAAATATTCTATACAGCAAAGTTAAACACCATTACTGCCATCAACCAAAAAGATATAAATAGGCTAATATTAATAAATTTAGGTTAGGTTAGATTAGCTCAATGGCTCTTGGGTGTTTGTTTTAAAGTGATTGTCAAGACTTGGAGAAATGATAAAATATTAAAAATGTGATTGTAAAACTGAAAAAAAACAAGGAAAATAGTGAGGATAAAGGTGCCCCCCTTGGATAATATGTTAACCAGCATAATTTTGCATATTTTGAGGTAAGAATTGTTTCTTACTTCATAAGAATTGTCTTTTATTGCTTTATCTACAATATCTTACAGGAAAAGAGCCTCTTACTAGGATATCATATTCTGTTGTGGCACTCTCTAATCTTGGCTCAACATAGTGCACCCAGTGCACAAAGTCATGTCACTTTTGTATGTTATGTATTGTAAATAAACATATTTTTCTCTTGGTGCTTGCCTAGATGGTTTTTGAAGTTGTTTAGAGTTGATGGTGACAATGCTTCTCTGGATAAAAAGTTCTAGCCTTTAAACTGCTCTAACTGACCAGAAAGAAGATCTCTGTCTAGTTAATGCTGTTTGTTTCTGGATTTTTGCAGAATTACCCCTAGTATAGACGTTAGTCAGACTACAGAAGAATTTGTCGAACTTGGTTCTATCTAGATCCTTTCTCGAGTTGAAAATCTGGATCAGGTCCCCTCTTTTTCTTCTATAGTTTAGGCTTGGCAGCTTCATTTGTTTCAGGCGCTCTTCATATGTCATTTCTTTTAGTCCAGGGAGTTTTGTTTGGTAGCATGTCGCTGCACCTTTTCAATTTTGATAGCATCGCCAATGTATGAGGGACCCCAGACAATGTTTCCATACTCAATGGTTGGTCGCACAAGAGCTTTGTAGAGTCTGGTGAAGGTTTTAGTGTCAAAATGCCTGAAAGACAGTCTGATTAGACCAACCAGCCTGCTTGCCTTATTTGCAATGAGATCTGTGTTTGTTTTTGCTAATGTAAGGGTGTCATCAATGTTTTTTGGTTTGGGTCCAATCCATAATGTCTTGCACTTTTTAGCATTGAAGCTTAATCCTAGGCTCTCAAGATTCCTATTCAACATGTTAATGTTGCTCTGCAGGATGGTTACATTTTCTTGTTTTGCCACTGGCCTGAAAAGCTTTGTGTCATCTGCAAAGGGCTTGATGTGGCTGACAATACCCTCAGTTATGCTATTTATGTGGAGGATGAAGAGTATTGGCCCTATTACACTCCCCTGGACAATGCCACTTGGTACACTAGCTTTTGGTGACAATATGTCTTCCACTTTAACAATCTGGCTACAGTCAAGTAGAAATGAAGATATCCACAAAATCATCTGCTCACTTATACCAAAGGTACAAAGTCATGAGAGTAGGGTGCTATGGGGGACTTTGTCAAAGGCCTTTTCAACATCAAACAGAAACACCAGAATACTCAGGCCACTTTCCAGGGCTGTTGCCCACTCGTCTAAAACTTCCAGGAGCTGATTTGTGCAGCTGCTTCTTGCATGAAGCCAAACTGTTCTGCACCAATCAGTTAATTTTCAGATATAAAATTCATAATCTTGTTGCAGACTAGTTTTTCCATAATCTTGGAGAGCTGGGAATTAGGCCTATTGACCTGTAGTTGGAGGCACTGCGTTCGTCCCCCTTCCTATGTGTGGGAACAACATTAGCTTATTCTCATTTAGCTGAGACTATACCATGCTTTAAGGATGTACCAAACTGGTGAGTAAGTGGCTCTGTAACCTCCTCAGTATCAACCTTCAGCCACCTGGCTGCTATACCGTCAGGTCTGGGTGATTTGCTGGGATCTATTTCCCCGAGTAGTTTGAGCACATCACCTTGCCCAACCTAAGTATCCATCATCTGGGGTCGATTCGTTGGACTTACAGGGCTGTCAGTAGTAGTGCTGGCTTCTGGGGATTTGGTAATGTATTCTGAGCTAAAGAACTGGCTCAGTAATTCTGCTTTTTCAGCTGGGGTGGTGACTTTATTGCCATTTTCTTGCTTCAGGTCAGGGATTCCAGTTCTACTAGCGAGCTTTTTGTTGGTGTGTTTCCAAAAAAATTTTGGGTTGGTTTTTGCCTTGTCGGCCAACATACTGTTCCTGCTCCTTTTCAACTTTTCTGGATTCACTGCAGACTGTATTACTAGATTGTTGGTATGCTTTTTTGTTCTCCTTGCTCCTGAATTTTCATAATTTCTTAAACTTCCTTTGTTTAATGTTAATCAGTTGCTTCATATTGGGGTCTAATTTTGGTAGAGTTTTGGGGACTGTTTTCTTGCTAGTGACTGAGCAACAAGCAACTCCTGCTTTGATTATGTAAGTGACTAGTTGTAGCTGATTGTTTAAATCATCTTTGAGCCTCATGCATTCCCAGTCTACACTTTGCATCATGCTCTTGTACTTAGCTGCATATGGTCTTCTTTGTATATTTATTTGGCTTTGCTGAGTTTAGTCTAATCTCTGCTGATATGCTGCAGTGGTCACTTCTCTTCAGGGGTGCTGTGACTGTTATTTCCATAATTGTCTCAGGCCGGTTGGTTAGGAACAAATCAAGAATATTTTCTTTTTGGCCATCTCTGGAATGTGTTGACTCTTGGATTAATTGGGACAGGTGGCACTCATTTAGCACATCTTTAAAGAGATGGGTGGCCACATCTGCAGCAGTCCATGTTAATTCTGGCAGATTAAAGTCACCCACAATGTATACTGCTTGTTCTGGGATTTTTGCTTGCCTGGTCAATTCTGCTCTTATTTCCTCAATGGCAAGTTTCTTTCTATCAGCCCCTTCAGATGGTGATTGGTAGACACAACACACTGTGACACTGTCACTTCCTGTTGCTATATTTACAGTAACAAATTCAGCACTGGATATGGTTTGATGGTGTACAGTGCATGATTCCACAAAGAGATATTTGGTTGTGTATATGGCAACACCTCTGCTGGTTGTTTTGGGATTACTTATCAGGTTGTAGCTGTCTATCTGGATCTCACATTGCTCAATTGGTTTGCCATTTTTGGTTTTACTTCAGGAATACAAATTATGTAGGCCTATCAGTCTAAAAAGTATCATATTACTAAGTCTCCTTATTACCAGTAATGGCCCTAGGCTAGCCTATATTTATACCAGTGTGTGTGCAATGTACTTTTTTCTATCAGGAAAGAGCATAAAAAGATACATCAATAAGTGCATTCACATTTTACTTAATTAATTAGCATAATAGAAAAAAGTAAAACATTACCAATTTTTTGCATTTTTATGCAAAATTCATGTTGTTTAACATCATGTCTTTTGAATTGTTGGAGTTAATTTTATCACAGAAAGTTTTTACAGTAGAATGTTAAGCCAAATTGGAATTTTTTTGAATTTAATTAACTTTGAAGCTATATAAATCAGGATTTAGCAAAGGTAGAGGAATCAATATACTTTCATTTGGTAAAGCTGGCTCTATTGCTGGAAGTTATAGCCTTCTTTTATAAGATAGAATTTGCCCAAGCTGATAAAATATCAGCATCCTATTGATGACCTTCCCAAGATATAAATCTAGCCAATAATAGCTTAATTGAGAGTCTGAATCCAATCCTGAGAGCTAATCCATCAAGCTTAACTACTTTTCAAGATACAATAATACCCATCGACTACAATTCTACCCTGTTTAATCACGTAAAACAGTTTACATATTGCTATTTTGAAATTCTATTTTCAGATGATCCTTAAATATAGGCCGATGAGTCACTGTTTACACATTCCATTCGTTTAAAATTTTCAATTAAAACTGTCATCTATTAAGCTAATAAATACATAAGAGACAGTTTTCGCAACTGTCGGGAATCACTTTCCAGGTGTTTTCGCGGATGAAGGCGAAAAGCAATAGCTTTCCATTCAGAATTTTACGGCGGGAAACACTTTTTCGGAAATTAAATCCGGACGGAAAGTAGAAAGTGAAGCTGGAAACTACATTTTTCGTGTAACTTTCAAACTGACAAAAGAACATGGAAGTATATGCCTACGTTAGAATCATAGGCAGCGCGCTAGTGCTGCCTAAGTAAAGAACGATGTGGGCACAATGTGTTTTTTTCTCCGACAGGCACTTCATATCGAAGGATTTGTCGTAGAAACTTCGAAAAGGGCTCATTTGATTGGAAATTGGAGTGGCTAGTGCCCTTTTTATTAGTCGAAAGTGATTGGAGGGCAACTAGCCCCCCCCCCCGCCCATCATTCCCCCAAACACATCCAATCAAAATTTCGAGATAGCCATTTTGTTCACCGTAGTTGATTTCAAAATCAAATATGTGTTTTTGAGGAGGAAACTGCCCCACAACCCTCAGGGCAAGGGTTTTAAGTTATGCCCTGGAGACATATAAGATTTTTATATAAGGCTTTGTCGAAGAAACTTCAAAAGAGGCTCATTCGATTGGAAATTCAAAGGGCTAGTGCCCTTTTTAATAGTCGAAAGTGATTGGAGGGCAACTAGCCCCCCCCCCCCTACGACCATTATTCCCCCAAACACATCCAATCAAAATTTTGAGATAGCCATTTTTTTCGGCGTAGTTGATTTCCAGATAGAAAATATGTTTTTGAGGAGGACACTACACTCAGGGCAAGGGTTTTGAGCTATGCCCTGGGGGCGTATAAGGTTTTTATAGAAGTCGTTGTCGTAGAAACTTCGAAAAATGGTCATTCGATTGGAAATTCAAAGGGCTTGTGCCTTTTCAATAGTCGAAAGTGATTGGAGGGTAACAAGCCCCCCCCCACTCCAATCAATTCCCCAAACACATCCAATCAAAACTTTGAGATAGCCATTTTGTTCAGTGGAGTTGATTTCCAGATAGAAATTATGTTTTTGAGGACAGTCTCCCATCAGGGCAAGCCCTTAGGGCAAGGGTTGTAAGTTATGCCCTGGGGGAATATAAGGTTTTTTAGAGAAGGCGTTGTCGTAGAAACTTTAAAAAAGGCTCATTCGATTGAAAATTCAAAGGGCTACTGCCCTTTTAAATAGTCGAAAGTGATTAGAAGGCAACTAACCCGCCTCTCATCCCCACCTTTTCCCTAAACACATCTAATCAAAACTTTGAGATAGCCATTTTATTCAACGTAGTTTCAAGTTCTGGAAATTAGTTTTTGAGGCTGACAACCCCCACCCCCACAGCCCTCAGGGCAAGGGTTGTAAATTATGCCCAGGGGGAATAATTTACGTGATTGGAGGGCAACTAGTCCCCCTTCCACTCCCACCCTCCCATTTGCCCATTATTTTTAAAAACTAAATGTTGCTTTAAGATTAAATCAAGATACACTGTGATAATACTAATTCCCAATAAAGCATCTCAGCAGTATCCCAAGAACAAGAACGAACTGAGGGTATTATGTTGAAACTTTCGGGGCTACTTCTGCTCTTAAAATTTAACAAAAACAAAATAGCGTAAGTGTATCCAACCTATCAAAGAAAGTAAACAGATTTTTTTGAGAATGGTATCAAGTTTTCCATTTCAGGTCAACTAGAGGAGGTATGAAACTAAATTAAACAGTACTATTTGTGCCCAGATTTTAAAAGGGGGTATGCTGTTAAAAGTTGCAGCGAATTATTCTCCAGCATACAAATAGCAGGTCAAACTATAAAGTCTTAAAAAACTAAAAGATTTAAACTAATATTTTCTTTCTCCCTGAAAAAGACTGTGTCCATATACAACTAACAGAAATTAATTTAAAACATATTTCTACAAAACAAATTTATCAAAGAAAATTAAAGAACTCCATTAAACAAAAAAGAGCAAAAATAAAATCAAATAATCTACCAAGCGTGAAACTACCACAAATCAGCATCGATAAATAAATGAACCCAGAACGAGCTGAAATTACAGTGATTAAACGAATAACCTCAAAGCGAGCACACATAAACAGAAGTTGGGCGAAAAACCCCTGTACCTTCCCAAGGTCAGAACAAAATTTGCACTTTACTGAAAAATATAAATGTTTTTACTTTTATAACTTTAATAAATCAAATAATATTAACATTTTGATTGCTATATATCAGTATATGTATATTAAACAGACAATGCACATTCATTTGTATTTTTTCAGTAAAGTGCAAATTTTGTTCCGGCCTTGGGAAGGCATAGGGGTTTTGCGCCCAACTTATGTTAATTTCTGCTCGTTTTGAGTTTGACTCGGTTACTTATTGTAATTTCTGTTCGTTTTGGGTTTCATTTATTTATCGATGCTGATTTGTGGTAGTTTCACGCTTGGTAGATTATTTGATTTTATTTTTGCTCTTTTTTTGTTTAATGGAGTTCTTTACTTTTCTTTGAAAAACTTATTTTGTAGAAAAAGTTTTTTTTAATTAATTAAATAAAATGCCTACATTTCGAAAATGAGATTATTATGGTATGACTGAAGAGGGCGAGCTCGTATTCCAAAGTACAGATAAGCTAAATAGCGGTCATGAATTCAAAACCTTGAATCCAGGATTCTACAATATTCAGGTATGAAGCGTCAGTCTTAATGCTCGGGTAAGTTGGTTTTTGCATCACCCATGACACTTATTGCTTGAACTACGTACATCCATGTTAAATATATTAAAATTTTGTTCTAAAAGAGTCGTCTTTGCTTTCCACTTTCTCTTTTTTGCTTTCCAGCAGTTTTCAAGACGCGTGACTGTTCGTGTGATTAGTTTCTGTTCGTTTTGTATTGACATAGTCTTTTTTAAGGACTTTTCAGGGACTATTTCAGGAAAGACTGAGCCTCTTCTGAAGTTAAACAGCCATCCCTTCCATAAAAACCTTTAATACCACCTGGGTATAACTTACAACCCTTGTCCCTAGTCTCTGGGGTTTGTTTCAACCCCAAAAGCTTTCTTATATGATATTTAGACTATCATAGGCAGCGCGATAGTGCTGCCTAAGTAAAGAACGATGTGGGCACAATGTATAATTTTTTTTTTCTCTTCTTCTTTTTTCTCCATGCCCTGGCACTTCGTATCGAAGGAGTTGTCGTAGAAACTTCGAAAAGGGCTCATTCGATTGGAAATTGGAGTAGATAGTGTTCTTTTTAATAGTCGAAAGTGATTAAAGGACAACTAGCCCCTCCCCCCCACGCCCATCATTCCCCCAAACACATCCAACCGAAATTATGAGATAGCCATTTTGTTCAGCATAGTTGATTTCCATATAGAAAATATCTTTTTGAGGAGGACACTCCCCCACAACCCTCGGGGCAAGGGTTGTTAGTTATGCCCTGGGGGCATATAAGATTTTTATAGAAGGCGTTGTCGTAGAAACTTCAAAAAGGGCTCATTCGCATGGGTGCCCATAGGCTGAATTTTAGGGGGGGGGGGCAAAATATTGAAAAATACTTTATATACTTTAATATCCGTATATTATTCCATTTTAATTCGAGGGCCCCTTATGTTACAAACACACCATTTTCCCTTCTAAAATGTAAAATGTAATTTTGATATTGGCCTTGCTTTCAAAACCAACAAAAACGGCCAAAAAACATAATGGTGGCAGAAAATTTTGTCAACATCGGTGGGTTCTGCTAAAGATCACAATTGCCCTCTTAGCGAAATTCTCTGTTGTGAACCACATGAGTGAAATGAAATAAACCACATGAAAGTGAAATGAGTGAAACTAGAGTTTGCAACATAATCACAAATTTTTAATCATTAAAAATTCAAAAAATAAAAAACGAATTTAAGATTTTGATTTATCTAAATCTCAAAAAAATTGATTTAACTCATGAAAAGAAACTTACATAAGATCTTTAAATCACAGAATTATAGCTTTTCAGAAAAAGCAAATTGTAGATTTTGCTTCTGTTCGTAAACTTTGCCTATAGCTAGCTCTTCTAAATTGAGCTCTTTTACTGTGAATGATTGATAAGCTCAAACTTGATAGGCGTTCTTCACTTCTAGTGTTCCTCGGCCGTGTTTTAATTCGCCTCAGGGTGCTAAAGGATCTCTCCACAGTACATGTTGTTGGTGGGATGGTTAGATAACTAAACAAGGGCTTTCATAATTGAAGGGAAAAATGTAGTTTCAGAGAAGAGATCTATGAGCTTCACTTCCTCACCATAGTCTTTGTTTTTCCACACATCGTACCACGTTCTTGCTTCCACTTCTAAATTGTCATTGTCATAGAACTTAGATAGATCTTTCATTGCATTAACAAATGTATCCTTCTCCGTGTTTTTTAAAATGTTGGGATGAATAAGAATTCCTTTGGACGGGGTTTTGTTGTGGTCATTGAATCTTGATTCAAGTGACACAATTAACGAGTCCAAATAAGGAATAAAAACAGCTAACATATAGTAATCTATAGGATTAGTCAGAGAAATGTTTGAGCGATGAGTTTGTCTTGCAGTTGTCCTAGGTGTTTTGATTTCAATTTCCAGTAAATCACAGGTTTCTTGTAATTCCGTGAAAGTTCCTTCAAATTCCGTGACTACTTCTACTCTGTGCTTTTGAAAAACGCATAACAATTTCTTTTTCACGTGCATATATACAGCATGTTGGTCAAAATCGACGGACTGCATTTTGTTTACAACTGGCTCAAGGTATGAAGAGTATCTGGAAATGATTTTTAGACATACGATAGAAACTACTGATGATGTTGCAATATCCAACTGAAAAGCTTGTGAACGCGTTTCTTGGTTCGCCTCATTGTCAGTGGAAATTTGACTCGAAGCTTCCTTGATGGCACTAAAATTGTTTGAAAAGCTGCGTATGCATTTGTACTTCTCGGACCACCTTGTTTCACACAGAACAGCAATATTTGGGATCCTATTCCTTCTAAAAGCTCTTTCATGAAGAATCGGATAACTTTTTTTATTGTGCCTATTGTGTTTCTAATTTCTGGTCCAATATTGAGGTAATTGACTGCTACATTCAATCCATGAGAGGCACAGTGAAAATACACAGCTTTTGGATATTTTTCCCAGATTCTTCGTTGAACTCCAGTATCTTTCCCGGCCATCGTTGAACATCCATCAAATCCTAAACCAATTAGCTTTGTCATGTCTAGTCCTATCTTGTCTGTGAAATGCAAAATTGCATCAGCAATACTTCCTGCATCTAATTTTTCAAGTTCGGCAAACCCCATAAATTCTTCTTTGATCACCCATCCAACGTTTGAATCCGTTTTCATGTAACGTACCCCTATTGACATCTGCTCTTTCCCACTAATATCAGCAGTCTCATCTGCTAGCAAAGAGAATGTTTGGCTATCATTTACTTCTTTGACTATTGTATCTTATAGTATAGTACCACAAATATTTATTAGCTCATTTTGGACTCTATGAGATGTATATTTAGCTTTTCCTGAATATGTCGTTATGTGGTCTTTAAGGACTTGATCTCCTGCTTCAATGCGAAAACGAAGCAGGTCTTGAAAGTTTCCTCTATTTGAATGATTTCCACGAAGAGCAATGTCGTGAGTACCACAAAATATAATTGCTTTTAAAATTGATGTAAGTTTACTTCGGTTTATCTGTATAAGATCAGATATAGCAGAATCCAGTTGTTCTTTGGTGTCGTTTTTCTTCATCGTCATTGAATCACAGAAGTTATTAGCATCAATTACAGCTTCGTGGTGCCACTTGGATTTGCCATGATTCCGTGCGTCTTCCTGAAAATTTTTGAAGTCCTTGTGAGCTTTTATCACGAAAGAGCCAAAAATGCCTCTCTTCAAGGCTGGCTTAAATAACACACAATATTTACAAAGCCCGCCTTTTAGTGAAGTCGAATACACTAACCATGGATAAGCATACAACCAGCTTTCCTTAAATTTACTGGTATCTTTACCAATAATAGAAAAATCTTTCTTGAAATCATGAGAATAACGGTTTACACTTGGGTTTGTCAGTAATTTCTATTTTTTACAATCAGAAATACCTGGCTTTTCGAAAAAGCTCCCTAAATCAACACTTTCAACCGCACTGTCATTAACATTCGTGTTTTTGGATTGTAAGGATTACTAAAACTCAACAAATCTTCTTGAAGTTGAAGGTTGTTCCATTACAGTTTCTTTGGCTGTTGATGACGAGACATATAAATCAGGCAACTGCGTATCTTTTTTTATTTTCTGGTGGCGAGGTTTCCTAAAACTTAGCCTTTTTTATATTTTTTTTATTCAAAAAACTTCCGGATATCCATTTTTCTAGAAATAAAGAAAATATATCAATTAGAACTGCCTCATTAGTAATTTGGAGCTAGGGTTTTGTTTGAGCAAGGAATGATTTTGATTTAAATGGAACGAATTTTATAGAAAACAGCCAACTAGCAAATAAGTAATGTACGTGCCTATAATCAAAGCCATCAGGGCTTTTAATAACATCTGCAACGATTTCTGCGAATCAATGAATATTCTTCGGCAAGCGTACATTAAAATACCAGGAATTAAATAAAAAAATAGTTTTTTCACCTGAAATTAAGGAGCAGCATTAAAACTTAAAACGAATAGAAATGAACCTTTAAACACCTGACTATTCACGCTAAGATTTCTTAGTACTTTTAAAAAAGCTTCTTATTGTTCTAATTAAATAACAGTTGTGTTTCAGGAATCGTTCTTACAGAATAGGGACAAAATTCAAACTTTAGCCTAAATAACGTGGTGTTAAAGAGGAGACAAGGACAAGCCCTCTCTGATATATGTAATAATTCTTGTTCGTTTTAATGTTGCTCCTAAGGCCTATTTTCAGATGATAAAAAACTTTTTTGATATTTACGGTTAGAAGAGTGTGTGGTACTTACGCATTAGCCAGAAAACACCCGAGAAATTGTATAGCGAACATGATACAACAAAACTAGTTAAGCAGCTTCTTTATCAAAAGAATTCCTGGGGCGATCTAGGCAAAAAAGGGTTTTTCACTCCGTGAACAATATTTAAGCTTTAGTTTGTTCGGGTTGTGGGGCAAAAAAAAGGTACCTAGGTTAGGTTATGTATTTGATTCATACTATGCTTTATCCCCAACCTCACCCCTCCTATGTGCAAATATATAGCCCAAAATTGTTTATAAGCTATTGTATTTTCATCATATTTTGATTTACTTCATTAGCATTAACCAAACTTCACCTCTCGCTTGTTTTCTGGCTAATACGTAAGTACTGGTTGTATTTAGGGAGAGTTCTTAAGAAGAAATTCAATTATAAAACATTTTTAAATTCTATTCTTTCCATCTCAAGAGCCTTTATAAAGGGTTACTAATTGTTAAAGAATTAGAAGTTGTAAAGATATGCCTGAATATTTAAACAAAATTTACTAGGCTATCCCTAATTTGAGCAAAATATCTTTTCCATTAAATTTTCTTCGCCTACCTAACAGCTTCGCAAGACTGTAAAAAGATCCTAAACTGCAATTTGAAATATTAAGCCTACCGAAAATATTACACGGGTGAAGAACCAGAAAAATAATTGTAAGGGAAGGGGAATACGTTTGAGGGAAGAAAGTGGCGTGACAAATACAATTCTCAGATAATAGAGAACTTAATTTTTACACACCAAATGAAAAAAAATTTAAACGGTAAGAATTCGTGGAAAACACATCGGTGCTGTCCGATTATGTCGGTCTTTCTAAAAAGTAGATTGTGGTTAATGCTAATGAAATAAAATAGGATGAATATATAATAGTTTATAAAAAAATTTGGGCAATAGATTTGCCAATTTGGTGATTTGGGGCTGGGGTTATATAATATCAGATATTGAATATGTAACTTCACATCACCTCGGTCCCGTCCCCCCCCCCAAAAAAAAAATGCAGCTTAATATCATACACAAAATGAAAACCACACAATCATTGCCAACTTTATAGTGGTTAACACGTCAAAAACTGGTTTTATCATGGTCTGCTCTTTAGCGGTTAACCAGAAAGGCCCACAAAATGAGAAAGTACCAAAAGATAAATTCCTTCAGTATACCATGAGTTCACTCATTAGGTATTAAACAATAACACAGTATGTCCGAAACCAAAGTAGCAAAAAAAAAAAATTAACTTACAATTCGGCTTTCAAAAGAATTCTCTAGATATTCAATTTCAGAACTCAAAATACAACTCAAGAATCCAACTTAAAATAAAGTTCTTCAATAGTTTTGACCACGACCACAAATGATGAAGAGTCGTATAGCATTAGGAATACAACATTTGAATCGAAATGGTTAGAACAAGAACCGTCTATGATTTTTATGCATAGTAAAACAACAGACAAAAATTAACGAGCAAGAGAGTAAGGCGGTGAAAAAATGTATGGCAAGTAAAATAATAATTGCTAGGGATGGATAGTCATTAGTGATAGATCACTGGGGGTGGTAACGTGAATGGGTGATTTTCGGGGAACAATATTTTTTTCGGGGAGCCACAGAGATTTCGGGGAAATCCCCAAAAATGCGGGGATATTAGAAGCCCTGAACGCCACGCAACCTTATTTCTGTAAATTTAAACGGGAATATAGGCCTATATACCTAAAATGAAGATTAAAAACTAAAAAAATTAAGAACATTTCGCGCGTTTTTTGACCTTTAAAACTTTAGCAGAAGTCAGAATTTGCCTCAAACTTACAGGGCTCTTATTTGAAATCCACAAACCTTATTTAAACTTTTTCAGCTTTTGACGATCTCTTGGGAAGCAAATGTCTTATTTACCTGGTCTAATCGGCACTTTCAATGCTATATATAATAGAAATCTCAAAACAAAAATGAAAGGCAACGTAATTCAGCCAGACGGGGCCACCGCCCCCCCCTGCCCCCCCTTATGGGCGCCCATGCTCATTCGATTGGAAGTTCAAAGGGCTAGTACCCTTTTTAATATTCGAAAGGGATTGGAGGGCAATTAGCCCCCCCCCCTCATCAACGCCCACCTTTTCCCCAAACACATCCAATGAAAAATTTTGAGATAGACATTTTGTTCAGCGTAGTTGATTTCCATATAGAAAATATGTTTTTGAGGAGGACACTCCCCTATAACCTTCGGGGCAAGGGTTTTAAGTTATCCCCTGGGGGCATACAAGGTTTTTATAGAAGGAGTTGTCGTAGAAAATTCGAAAACGGCTCATTCGATTGGAAATTGGAGTAGCTAGTGCCACTCCAAAATAGATCCAAGCAAATCACCCGGACCTGATGGTATAGCAGCCAGGTGGCTGAAGATTGCTGCTGAAGAACTTGCAGAGCCACTTACTCACCTGTTTGATACATCCCTACAGCATGGTATAGTCCCAGCTAAATGAAAACAAGCTAATGTTGTGCCCATACATAAGAAGGGGGACAAACGCAGTGCCTCCAACTACAGGCCAATAGGCCTAACTTCCCAGCTCTCCACGGACTAGAAGCTCCACTTATTGGTACTTTTCAAATATCTTGTCCACGCTCCGATTACCCATATAAAAAATACCGGAACACCTGGAACCAGGGAATCTTGTCAGTGTATGTTTTCGAAATCTTGCCAGGGCTGTCGTGACGTCACAGGGCTGTTGTATAAATCCAGGGTGGGTTGTTGCAGAATCCTATGGGAATCTACTATGGGTGTTGTCAAAACTATTATGACCTTACTACTGTTACACCCTTTCGACAACCTGCATACATGTTGTGATTCAGTTCATCTTCCCCTTCAAATTGTTTGAAAATCTTACCTTCATACCCTTAGGCATAGTTGTAACAATAGTTACATTAGTAGTATTGATATTACTAGTAACATTGTTAACATATTTTCTTTTGATCAGTAGAACATCCCTCTCATCAAGTCCTAGAAGTTTCAATTTCATACAATAATCCATTGCTATGACGTTGCTGATATCTCCTTTTGATGACCTGTATGTTAACAAATTTTCTTCTCAGTGCTCTTAGCCTTACAAGCAGTATCAATAGAAGCAGTAGTTGTAGTAGTAGTAAATGCAGCTGTAACATAGTATTAACAGCAGTATGCACATAATACCTTTCGGTGAGATTATCTTCCCCTTTAAGTATTCTCTGAAAGTTCCAACTTAATACCCAAATCAATTCTTGAGATACGCTATTTCGACAAATTGCAAGCACAGAGCGTCTTTTGATTTAGCTCAAATTTCTTCTCAATTTTGTAAATAGAGTAGTCTGGTAGTAGTAGTGGTGGCAGTTGTAGTAGTATTGGTAGTATGCAAATATATTTTTTTTTTTTTATCATATAACATAACATAACATAACAATCTACAAATCCCCACAAAGGCTCCATGGCCTGTAGGAGGGGGATTATGAAAAGATCAAATAAACATTAAACATTTAAACGCTTAAGATTTAAACAATATAAACATAACGTTAATATTTAAACATATAAACATAAGCATTTTAACTTTTAACATTTAAAGCATTTGCTTAATAAAAAAAAAAAAAAAAAAAAAAAAAAAAAAAAAAATAAGGAGAGTTCACTAAATAATCTTTATCAAACTACAGTGAATCACAACATCTATAAAAAAAAAAGGAGAGTTCACTAAATAAGCTTTATCAAACTACAGTGAATCACAACATCTATATATATATATATATAAAAAAATAATAATAAAAAAAAATTAAATGAAATAAAACTTTTGGCAGCAGGCAAAAGTAAAGAAAATTAATCACATGAAAGCAAATATTTTTGTACTAGTCTTTTGAAGGTGCCAAACCAGTGGCATTCTTGAGCCGAATCGGGAAGGATGTTCCATATCAAATGACACGCAACAAGAGGATTAAAATTGGATCTTATTGTTTGTGTATGCGGAATTTGGATATTTAGAGAACTATGGAGCTGGTACTTTGACCGATCAGATACAAAAGAAGACGTAAATCTAAGGGACCTAAGAATATCACCATTGAGCTGAAGAACAGCAAAAGACGAACAGTAAAAAATATAAAGTTTTTCAATATCAAGTAACGGTTTAGTTGCCAAACGATTTACATCATGGATAAGATTTATAGCTTTATCATAAGTATTCGAAAGCGGTTTGAGAAAAGAAGGGAAAGTAGACATCCATATGACTGAACAATAGGAAACATAAGAATGAATTAAGCTATGAAATAGGATTCTTAGAATTGGCCCTGGAAAGATATGTTTTAGTTTTCTTAGAATACCGAGGTTTCTGCATACCTTCATTTTAATCAAATCAATATGGTGTTTAAAAAATAAATTTTCATCTAGGAGGATGCCTAGGAAACAGACATGGCCATCCTTTGATCTACTAATAAAGCCTTTGGATATATGAATTTCAGATAATTGAGGACAAGCCTGGGATATACGAGAAAAAACTAAAAAACTGGTTTTAGAAACATTTAAGGCAAGAGAGTTAGCATCAAAACAAATTGAAACTCTCTCAAAGAGGTCCACTAACTTTGTATGAACTTCATCCTCTGTTCTCCCAGAAGTAATAAGGGTGGTATCATCGGTAAAAGTAACAAGAGAATCCGAGGTATGCAAACTATAGTTGCGGGTAAGGGAGACTGTTGGATGACATAGATGACAGCAATAAAGAGAATTTTTATTTCCAACTGCAAAAATTAGGTTATTTATATAAATTAAAAACAGTACCGGCCCTAAAACTGACCCTTGAGGGACCCCCTGGTCAACACTTGATGGTGAGCGAAAAAGTGGATCAACCGAAATTATTCTACCAGACAAGAAAGACTTGAACCAATCAAACGCACTACCTCTTACGCC
Source organism: Artemia sp. Qi Xiang Cuo (assembly GCF_049724085.1). NCBI lineage: Eukaryota > Metazoa > Arthropoda > Branchiopoda > Anostraca > Artemiidae > Artemia > Artemia sp. Qi Xiang Cuo. The sequence continues at coordinate 4,772,235 of NC_142796.1, read as the reverse complement.
AAAATGAGAAAGTTTAAATAGAAGAACACTGTGGGTTAAAGAATCAAAGGCTTTACGAACATCCAGAAACAAAGCAGCAGGAATCAAATGGGAATATATGGCAGAATGAATATAATTCAGTAAAACTGCACCAGCATGCTCAGTCGAATGATGTGCTCGAAAACCAAATTGAAAATCGTGAAAAAAATCTTTAGAAGTATGAAAATTATTAAGACAAGAAAGCATCGCCTTCTCAAATATTTTGCTAAACACAGACAACAAAGAAATTGGCCGATAGTTGGCTGGATCATTCCGTGTTCCCCCCTTATATAATATGATGACTCGAGCACGCTTGAGACTACTCGGGAAAATACCATGCTGAAAGGAGACGTTAATAAGTTTTGTTAAGGGATAAATAATGGAAGGAAGTATGAACTTAATTACTTTAGTAGGAATATTATCAGGGCCAGACGACGAACAATTTTTCAATCCCATAACAATTTTAGCTATTTCTTTCTCCGTCGCTGGTTCCAAAAACATTGAATTCATACAAGGTGGCCCAAGATAAGACCTGAAGTTGGATCCTGAAGGAGAAGAACCAACAGCCGAAGCGGTCCATTTACCAATATTCGCAAAATATGAAGTAAATGCATCTTGAACATTCAGTTCACCTTCGATGATTTTGCCATCGACATCCAAAAAACAAGGGGTTGATGGAGACTGAAAAGAGGGCCTAAATACAGAATTTATAACCTGCCATGTTTTTCGTATATCTTTACCACAATCTGAAAAACAATTCAAATAATACTGGGACTTGGCCTTTCGACACACAGAATTATAAATATTCCTATAAATTTTAAATCGCTGAAAGCAAATAGCTTTCATTGAAGGGCTAGCAGACTTAACGGCCCTCCAGAGATTATTTTTTCTCCTACAACTCCTAAGGAGACCAGGGGTCATCCAAGGATTTATATGAAAAGCATTCTTAGACTTACGATTAGAAGGTAAAGCAGAGCAAACATCAAGAACAACGTCTTTAATAGACTCATAAAAAGTATCAAATAAATTACAAAAATTAGGATCACTCTCTAAACCACCCCAAGAAATTTCTGCCAATCTTGACCTAAGAAGCATCAATTCCACTTCACCAAACCTAAAAGGCCTCTTGCCAGACTCACAAGTCCTCTCAATAGTCAGTTTATCAAAACAGTATCTAGAGTAAACAGGGAAATGATCGGAAATGTCGCTCACTAAAACATAATTTTGGATCAAGGTGGCCGTACAGAAAATATTGTCAATCAGAGATGACTTACTCTCTGTTATGCGAGATGGGATACATAAAGAAGGTAAAGTACATGTGGCAAGCATGGACGACAGAAAATCCAAAGATACAGAAGACTTTATATCCATCAATTTTATATTAAAATCTCCCATAATAATTAATTCAGTCGACTGTTTTAGGATGGTATCCAGTAGATCATTAAGAGTGTGTAGAAACAGTTGAATAGAGCCACTAGGAGATCGATAAATAATACCAACAATTAAATCCTTACCTCCATATTTAATATCTACGAAAAGTGACTTAAAGACACCTTCGATGTTTCTGGATAAATCCATTCTAAGAGAATATGGGAGATAATTAGAAATATACAAAGCAAGACCACCCTTGGCCATCTTTTGTCGATTCAGTCGTTCTATTTTATAACCTTGCAAATCCAAAAGCATATCATTTTTAGAATCTAAAAAAGTCTCGCATAAACCAACAACGTCAGGTAGCCCATCCGAAACAATCTGTTTTAGATGGTCAATTGAAGAACAAAGACCCTGGATATTCAACTGGAGCACTGAAAAATATCCATCCCGCTTGACAGCCTCCCTCAGACTAGAAACATATTTACTTATTACTGTGTGGTTCACTGTGATCAAATCACTGTTGACATGTCCGATAGAATTATTGATAATGCTTAAAACATCTAACGGTTTATTTTCGAGCTCAAAAATTCGTCGTACAACTGGGGGCGTTTATGATTTTCCATTAAAAAAAATAAAATCTATTTTAGATTTTGCATTAAATAATAAAATATAAATGCAAAAAAAAAAAAAAAAAAAAAAAAAAAAAAAAAAAAAGCTAAACACAAACCCCGAATTATCGAATCTTTCGTATCATTGATTGACCAGGTGGTTTGGTCAAAATTTGCCCGCGGTCAGTCCATACATTAAATTTACCAAAACAATCTCTTGCCGCATTTAAAATTTCACAATGCTTTTTTGTTAGCGATTCTGATAAAAATATTCCATTCTTCGCTAGTTTAGTCTTTTCTTTGAAAACAACTCGAGCTAATTTCACATTTTTGAAGCGTATTAGCACTGGAGACACTTTAGATTGATCGTTAGAGTCATTCAAACTAAATCGATAAACATTTACAATATTATTAACTTCAAAACCAGGGACCAGCATCTTGTCTTTAATGATAACCGATACTTCTTTCTTTAGGTTATTTCCAGGCCTCTGCCTTACTCCATTCATCACTAAGCAGTCCAACATCTTTTCTTGTTCAAAATCATCCACTTTCGATTCCAATGACAAAATCCTACTTTCCAAGCTTTTAACCATTGCAAATAGTCCTTTGAGTGATTTTTCTATTTCTTGGAATTTTGGATTGTAATCAATGGAAATAGCATCATGAATTTTTTTACTATAATATCAATTGCTTGATTTGCTGTATCAGGGTCTGTTAGTTTAGCCTTAACTTGACGGGAAATATCAGCTGTAAGATTCACTTGTGTCCGATTTAATTCATCCTGGGTAAAAGCTATTTTTTGCAGGATTAGGCTAGGTGCCAGTGAGTCTTCTGCAATAACGCTCGCTGGGTTTAATGCTAGATAAGTAGGTGATGACGATTTATAAATGTCTGGAAACGAATCTAATACCTTTTAATACCTTTTATAGTAAAAATAAATACTATATATATTTACTTAGTTTATAATACTATAAAGTAATATATATAGTATAAGCCTGAAATTGGGGCTATTGAAGAGGAGATCAAGGAGGCACACTTGTGCCTCTATAAAGAGGCGACCCACCACAATGTTAAGCGATTTCCGGTCCTAGCGGTCACAGAGAGACAGCGGTGATCGCATTTTGTAGCCCAAGCTCCAACTAAGAAACGTGCAAAATTTCACCCCCTCCGACATTATCTTCATGGGTAAAAGTGGGCCGGAAGTTTCGACCCTCCGACCACAGCCCCCCTTTAACGTTGTATGATTGGGCTGAAATTTAGAGGTTTAGGTTTTCCCAGGGCCCGGGAACTTATCCTCGAAATTGCAGATCAATTCGATCACTCCTTCCCTGTTTTACAAAAACCGAATATAGCCACTTAAAGTTCATTTCTCTTTTTTTTATCAGCTACGTATACAGGCCACAGTTGGCAATGGATCCAAGTGAAGTAGGAATCATTCGAAGCGGAATTCGACCTGTTAGGGCTTTTTGATATTTTCAGACCGACAAAATTATCCCCTGAATTTACATTTACGAAAAACCTCGTTTTCCTATAAGAGCCCATGTTAATTTTTCCCACCACAGCCCCCTTTAATGTTGTCTGATCGGGCTGAAATTTAGAGGATTAGCTTTCTTGGGGTCTGGAAGCTTATCCTTAAAATTTCAGCTCAATCCAATCACTCCTTCCCTGTTTTCCAAAAACCAAATATCAAGTTTTGTGGGGATTTGTTTGCGTCAAAAATACATCGCACAGAATAAAAATAATGTAATGTCTCTGTGGTACAGTGGTCGCTATTCCTGACTGTCAGGCGGAAGATCCGAGTTCGATTCTCCGTCAGAGAAATTTTTTTATGTATTGAATTTAAAGTTTAAAAAAGAAACTCGGTTTCTTTTTTAAATCCAATCTATTAAATCCTTCGGCTCAACAGGCGTCTCCAGAAGAATATCACAGTCGGCCTTCAGTTTACATGTAAGTCTTCACTGCTTTGATAACATGGGGCCTGGGGCGGCTGATAAAAATCTTAATGTGCATTTGATTTGAGTATTCAGGAATGAAAAGCCTTAACACAAGAATCTTCAAAAGCAGAGGGTTTGGGCGGCGACAACCCCCCAACTTTAACACCTTAAAAAATCAGCCAACAGTTAATCAAGCAAAATAAAGGTATAAAATGTAAAAAAAAGCGCAGAAATTATTTTAAAAAAACTACGTTTTCTAAAGAGTTAAAGAGGCTGAGTCACAAGTTCGAACCTTAAAACGTACAGGGACTAGGAGGTGCAGTTGGGGGGCTGCAGCCCCCAAACCCCCGCTTCCGTATATGAAAGGGGCTGTGCCCTCCTCAACGCCTCGCTCTTTACGCTAAAGTTTTTAATGTTTAAAAAAAAGAGTTGTGAGAAAGTCAAACTTTAGCTTAAAGAGCGAGGTGTTGAGGAGGGCACAGCCCCTTTCATATACGGAAGCGGGGGTTTGGGGGGCGGTAGCCCCCCAACTGCACCTTCTAATCCCTGTATGTTTTAAGGTTCGAACTTGTCACTCAGCCTCTTTAACTCTTTAGAAAACGTAGTTTTTTTTCAAATAATATGTTAATAAGACAGTTTATATTTTTATAATATGCAAAAATTGTAGTTATCAAACTTTGAAATCGATTTCGCTATACTTACCTCCTAGCGCCTCTAATTTGCAAACCTATAGATAGACGAATGGTATTATTCCCATATGTTTCCCCGTTTCTTGCTTTCGTCAGCATTTATTTGATTTACGGTTATACTAGTTGAAAAAAAAGTGATGCATGGCAAAATGCATAGAAAACAATTAATTTTTACTATATTTTTGCACATTAAGGAGAGAAAGTATAGTGGAATCACATATATATATATATATATATATATATATATATATATATATATATATATATATATATATATATATATATAGTATATATACGGAATTATTTCTGTTCGTTTTAAGTTTTAATATCGCTCCTTACTTTCATTTAAAAAAAAAACTTGTTTTTTTTTATTTAATTTCTGAAAGTTTTTGAGTTAATGCAGCTTTGATGTTGGCTCACCGTACATAAATAATTATACCGAAATTTGCATATTAATTTTACTTTTTTTGGTAAATGGCTTTTGTGTCCTTTTGATCTGACGTAACTTACAAATTAACTTATTTGACCCCTAGTTAATACCTCGCTCTTTACGCCAAAGTTCAAATTTTCTTCCAGTTTTCTCAGAATGGCCCCTTAATCACAAATGCCGTTAATTAGAATAAATAGCTCTGATGAAACTAAAAAGAAATTTTTAGCGCAAAAAGTGAGGTAATGACTAAGGGGCAAACCCAATCATGTACGCATTACTTTCTGTTTGTTTTAAGTTTTGGTGTTGCTCCTTACTTTCAGTTGAAAAAATAGTTTTTTTATTTTATTTCTTATTGTTTTTTTAAATAATGCTAGGAAATCCAGCAACCCCTTCATAGCAGTGTCCCTTCATCCCTGGGAAGATCCTCCCACATAAAACCTGACCTCCCCCCCCCCCAACTACCAGAAAACATTTGCCGTGAAAACTTCTGTATACCTCCCAATAACCAATATTATATGTAAACATTGGACATAATTCATAACTTACAGACTGTCCCCCAGAGATTGTGGGGGTCATCCTCAAAGACATAGTTATTGTATTTTTTGAACATGCTGAACAAAATGGCTATCTAAAAATTATGATTCGGTGATTTTGGGAAAAAAATGAGCGGGGGAGGGGGCTTACTTGCCCTCCATTCTTTTTGGTCACTGGAAAAGGGCACTAGAACTTTTAATTTTCGTTCTGAATGAGCAAATCCATCATTTTTCTAGTCTGCCCTAAGAAAATGTAAGGATGCCAAGGATAAAGAAAAATACAAGGATCTTTGCGGTTTTATGATAACGTTATGTGGCCTGCCACACTCTTCAGCAGCTGCTAGAAGACAGTTTACGCTACTTGGTAACATCAAAACCAAATTACGGAATGGTCTTCTAATGCAAACGAATAGTTGTTTAATGCATGTCAAGCAACTAATTTGGCGTTCTGGAACGTTGCTGGAATCCTGGATTATACATTTTGAAATGCGCAAGAAATACTCCGATTGGCAAATAGCTAGCAAAGGAAGAAATAAGACTGACCATAATTTTCGAGATGAATTCTCGCTAGAAGACTAATCTTAAGCTCCCACAAATTATTTTTAGTGTTTACTTGTTTTTATTAGTTTTGTGCTTGTATTAAATGGTTTTTTTCGTTTTCAATATATTTGATGTTGACTGGCCGCTTTGAAAGATGTTTCCAAAGCGTCTTTTGGTTAATATCCCAATTGATAAGAAAAATAACCTCTAGGATCTGAGATTTCTAGATGGACATATTTTGGACATATTTAAGACGAAATATGGACATATTTTGGCTAAAAATGACATAATTTTGGATACTCAAGGGACATATTTATGGACCGAAAAGTTGGCAACCCTGCTACGAAGTATGACTTCCCACTCACCTTTGTTACACTGGGTTGTCCCGTAGATACTTTGGTGGTCTAGACATCTTTTGCGACTGCCTGCCGACACTTTGAGAGTAGCAACTGTCATTTACGCCACATTTAAATCTACCCATCGGGAGGGCAAGTAATGCCAGAGGTTTTTTTAAATAGGGTTTGAATGAAAGTATTTCTCATTTTCAACCCATTTTCGAAATGTTTTCTAATTTCTAAAGGGGGAAGGGTGATCATCTCCTTGGCTCTCTATGGTAGCACCTAATCAAACTGTACACACAATGCCTTAGATGATTTGATCCAGCCTTACCTTTGGAATTGACCATTACAAGTAGTGATTGCTAATGTTTAAATATGTTAATTATGTTAGACAGCAAGTGTCTAGCAAAATGCATCCCAATGCCCACTCACGAGATGCCCGAATACTTTCACTATGATCACAAATTCGTTTTTGCTTTATCATAATTATCATCAATAACTGAAGAAAAGCCTCGCCGTTTCCTTTTTCTATTTTAAACCCATCAAAAGTAAAATGGTTAGTAGAATAATTCTCTGTAGAATTTAATATTCTTAATATATATTACTTAGTTTGGTAAAATTCTAGACAAGTTACTTTTGGCTATCTTGGGAAGGGGTTAGCTTAGGAAAATCAAACTTTTAGTAGTAAATCCTTTTAGGCCTTAGAAAGTTGCCTACTTGACTAGTCTATACATATTGGAATTTTCACAAAACAACATTATACCTTAATTTTTAGGGTAAATATTTACCAATTCATATTATTGAGTTAAGACTAAAGTGAATATACCACACGATGCCTTTTTTTATGCTCTACAAATATAATAGCCTAATCATTTTTGTCAGAAATGAAATTTAGCCCCCACTCCTATATATACCAATTCAGGGTATATATTTTCACATTAGAGGGGTGAGGGTAAAGTTTAAACTTACCTCTCATTTACATCAGAAACAAAATTACCCCCCCCCCCTAATGTGTAAATATACACTGAATTGGTATATATAGGGGTGAGGGCTAAAACTCATTTTTGACAAACATTATTATTATATCTTCAGGATCAGTATGATAATGATTTAGATGCCTTCTTAGCTTCTTTGCCAAAAACACATTACACTGTGACAACTCAAGCAATAGACAAAGCAACCCAAAAATTAAAGTGGAAACCTTCTAGCAGCTTTGATTGTATAAGCTATTCATCTAAAGAACTGAAGGCCTCTTTTAACCCAGCACCTCACTCTGCTAATGCAGATGATTTTCACTCATGTGCTGTGCCCTCAACATTCTGTATTGGTGACCTTACTCCAATCCCTAAGAAGGGAAAAGCAGTACCTCAGTGTACCTCATTTTGGCCCATCATCATTGCAACCTCTCTTTGTAAGCTCTTCAAGCTTCTCTTTAGGGACAAACTCAAAGTAACTAGGCTAGTTATACACACCCATACCAATTTGGCTTCAAACAAAGAACTGGCTGTGCTGATGCTCTCACTATAGTAGCAAATGCTCTTATTGATGTTGATTCTGCAGGAGAAAGTCTAGTTCTTGCTGGCCATGATGTAAGACATGCATTTGACTCACTCATTCACTCTACAATGCTTCTTAAAGCTGGTAGGCGTGGACTGAACCTGGATATAATTTGTACACTTAGGGATATGTATACATGGTTATCCTTTCAACTGAAACTTCTGCCAGATAAAAATTTGCCTCTAGTTCCCAAGAAAAGGCTCATACCCATCTTAAAGGGTGCTCGACAAGGTGTAGTTTCTTCCCCCAATTTTGTCAATAATTACGTCCTTGGGGCTCAAGACCAATGCCCCTGCTCTTTAATTTTGGCATCTACTAATCTGTCAATTGTGTGCTATGCAGATGATATTCTGAATCTCAGTTGTACTCTACTGCAAATCAGTGAAATTTTTGCTATCCTTCAAAATGAATATGTCACGGTTGGAGTTCAGTTCAATTTGGTGAAGTCTGAAATAGTTCTTTTCAACTGGGAGTCCTACTCCCCCTGCAATAACACTTAGGAGCTCAACAGTTCAGCCTGCTGATCATATAGTATACTTAGGCCTCCCCATCAGGTCCTCTTTATGTCACACTAGATCTCTTTTCATTGAGCATATTAACCATCAAATTTCAGCATCTTATGCCTCTATTGTCACTTGCAAGTTCTATTTGAATTGTCATCTCCTAGCTAGCCTGTTCAATGCAGTAGCCCTCCCCCATACGTTGTTCATTGACCCATTTTGGAAAATATTTACAAAATCTGTTTGCTGTTTTTCTATTTTGTAAAATATTTACTACGTCTACCACCTTGGCACAGAAATTCATCTATAGTTAAAATATACAAAATTGCAGACCCAGAAATATCTATCTCTTGAGTTATTGGAGAACATAATAGAAAAGTAGCTGGTCATGAGCTATGCCCACTTCTAGTGCAATAACTTTGTCTGTTGTTGATTTTTTTTTTATTTTATATATATATATACTTATAATTATAATGTTGATGTTGTATGTGTGAATTTGCTTTTGCTTTGTTTGATTTTGTTCCTATTTTGTCCTTGATTTATTTATAATTGATGTTCTTATTTGATCTTGGTGGTTTTGTCAATACTTGTCTTGTACTATTGTTTTCTTTTCTTTTCTTTTTTCTTATATTTTGCTCTGTCCTTTTCATGTTTTTGTAGATGGTTTTCAGTTAATAAATAAAATAAATAATATTCATAAAGAGCATAAAAAGGGCATCAAGTGGTATATTCACTTTAGTTGTCATTCAATAATATGATTTGGTAAATATTTACCATTTTTAGTTTCTCTTTTCTCTGGTTTTAGTTTTGAAAATGTAATTCCTGTTATTTGAGTAGAGTTTTAAGCCATATCAATGTTGTATTGTTTTTTTTTCTAATTTCAGGAAATGTATTTACAGATCATTGAAAATTCACAGATTGGGATTGAATTATGTTTTGAAGCTGAAAATACTTGCCTTGTACCTCATTTGGCATATGCCTAGTTAATAACCAATTGAGAAGGAAACATGTTAAGAAAACCATTCTTACTTTAGAATATGCAGAATAATTATAGTTAACACATTTTGCATGCAGTTCCACTACACGTTACCCCCCACCCTCCCCCTAATGTGTAAATATAGGGTCATTCTTTTACTCATCTTTGAGCAAAGATCTTACATCTTTTGACAAAGAACACTTAAAAGTGAAATCTTTGCACTAAGATCTTATATAGTTTCTTTTGCAAACATCTTTCATCATTCTATTCTGATCAGCAGTCAAATAACAATATGAGTATATCATCAAAGTTCTCTCATCATTGTTTTATATGGCAGAAAGATGGTGTCCTTCAAACTTTTTGCTAACATCATTGAGCTATAAGATCTTAGAACAAAGATGAGTTAAAAGAATAGAAATCTTCGCAGAAAGATGTGAGGGTAAATATTTACCAAATCATATAATTGACTTATGACTGAAGTGAATATACCACTCAATGCCTTTTTTTATGCTATACAAATGTAATAATCATTTTTGTTGGAAAGGAATTTTAGCCCCCACCCCTATATATACCAATTCAGGTTATATATTTGCACATTTTGGGGGTGGGGGGGAAGGTTTAAACTTACCTCTCATTTACATCAGAAATAAAATTACCCCCACCCCCCTATGTGAAAATATATACCCGGGATTGGTATATAGGCTATAGGGGTCAGGGCTAAAATTCATTTCTGACAAAAATGATTATTATATTTGTAAAGAGCATAAAAAATGCATTGAGTGGTATATTCACTTTAGTTGTAACTCAATACCATGATTTGGTAAATATTTACCAATGTGAGATCTTAGTTCAAAAGAATGGGCCTTATATAGCCCAAATTATATATTTCCCATCTGTTCTTCCAAAGTGGCTCTCTTGCTCCAACCTTTATGACTGTAAATTGATTCAACTATGACAAGATGTGAACTTGAAAAACAAGTGATGGGTGGCAGAGTCCATTAGAATTATATAATTTGGGCTATATATTTGTGCATTGGGGGGGAGGGTAAAGTATAGTGGGACTGTATTGCAAAATATGTTAGCTACATTTATTCTGTATACTATGAAGTAAGAATTGTTTTGATAAAATTCTACTTTAACCACTTCTGGCAATCTTGGAAAGGTGTTAGGTTTGGAAAATGAAACTTTCAGGGATGGGTTTACAGGCTAAAATATGTCCTAGGAAGGTATCTTCCCAGGAAATACCATCCTCCACTCCTTCTCTCTCTAGAGGGTCCTGAATTTTGCCTACATGACAGGTGAAACTTTGAAGAACAACATACCTATTGATTGGTATGATGCAATACCTATTGAAATTTTGACAAAACAGTATTTTATTTTAATTTTCACCAAAGCTGTAACATGACTGATTTGCAAAAGAACCCTGTCTAACCTTTCTTAAAATCCTTTTCTGATACAATTTAAATGAATTCTGCCATGTGGGTGAATAATGGCTAAACTGATAGAAATTGTTAAAAGACAAATTATCAACACCTTTAATAATTTCAAATGCATTAACTTAGTCCAATCTACCCCTCCTGCATTACAAAGATGGTAAGCTCAAACATCTTAGTCTATGCCATCTTAGGCAAGCACTTCAAATAAGGAACAAATTTTGATGCTAGTTTTTTGTAGTTTTTCAGTAATCTGTAAATCATATACCACAGAGATGTTCAGTATTCAACTATTGGTTACATCATTGTCTTATACAGCTTAGTAAAGCTTTGCAGGTTAAACCTTCTCTTCTTTTGATACAAAGCAAACTGTAATTGCCTTTGTGATACAGCTAATGCTTGTTTATCAAACCTCAACTGATTATCAAAAACAATACCAAGGTAATCAACAGAACATATTACATCACCAATAGAATACTGATATGCTACTGCATTCACTAGATAATCCACCACATAGAATTTTCCTTGATTAATAGTCATTGAATTTAAATTACACATAACCAATGCTTTTAAATCATTGTGTAGAAGAGCCTCATGATCTGGGATGATATGCCCTTGTAAAGCTTTGCAGAATAATTATAACTGACATATTTTGCATGCAGTCCCACTACACATAACCCCCAACCCTCCCCCTAATATGTGAATATAGGGCCAATCTTTTACTCATCTTTGTGCTAAGATTTTACATCTTTTGACAAAGAACACTTAAAAGTTAAATCTTAGCACTAAGATCTTAGATCTTATATAGTTTCTTTTGCAAACATCTTTCATCATTCTATTCTGATCAGCAGTCAAATAACAATATGAGTATATCATCAAAGTTCTCTCATCATTGTTTTATATGGCAGAAAGATGGTGTCCTTCAAACTTTTTGCTAACATCATTGAGCTATAAGATCTTAGAACAAAGATAAGATAAAGTAATGGAAATCTTTGTAGAAAGATATGAGATCTTAGTGCAAAAGAATGGGCCTTATATGTCCCCAATTATGTTTTTCCCATCTGTTCTTCTAAAGTGGCTCTCTTGCTCCTACCTTTATGACTGTAAATGTGAATCAACTATGACAAAACATGAACTCGAAAAACAAGTGATGGGTGGCAGAATCTATTAGAATTATATAATTTGGGCTATATATTTGTGCATTGGGGGGGGGGGGCGAGGGTAAAGTATAGTGAGACTGTATTGCAAAATGTGTTAGCTACATTTATTCTGTATACTATGAAGTAAGAACTGTTTTGAGCTTTACTTCATCTGCTAACATTTTAATTTACTATGTTGAATTACCTGTGGCAAATCATTTATAAATATGCAAAGCGGAACTAGTCCTAAGCAACTACCTTGAGGGACTCCTTAAAACAGTACAATGGTTAGATAATGCTTTGCCAACACTAACATTCCTCTAAAAATACCTCTAACAACTGTAGAGGTATTGATACCTTGTCAAATGCCTTACAAAAATTAAATTAAAAAAAGACAAGTTTATTCAACTGGAAGTAAGGAGCAACATTAAAATTTAAAATGAACAAAAACTATTATGTATATGAGGGGGCTGCCCCCTGCTCAGTACCTTGCTCTTTATACTAAAATTTGACTTTTTGTTCTAATTATTTAGTAATGACTCCTGATACACAAGGACCATTTAATCAGAATAATAAGCCTTTTACAAATCCAAAAAAATACTTTAGTGCAAAGAGCAGGGTACTCTGGAAGGGGCAAATGCTTCATATACATAATTCTGATAATTTTAATTAATGCTGGGAAATCCAGGCCCCCCCCCCCCCCACAAAAAGCTCCTCCATGGAAAGATTATCTCATGTAAGCACCCCACCAGAAAATCCCTCCCCCCAAAAAAAAATTATATGCTTCCCAATAGCCAATACTACATGTAAGCAACAGGCAAAGTTCTGAACTTGCAGCCCTTCCTCTGGGGGCTGTGGGGGATCAAGTCATCCTTAAAAACAGTTATTAAATCTTTCTAGCATGCTGAAGAATACGGCTATCTCAATTTTGGATAAAAAGGGGGCTGTGAGGGGGGCTAGCTGCCCTCCAATATTTTTATTCACTTAAGAAGGGCACTAGAACTTTCAATTTCTGATCAAATGAGTCATTTGGTGATCTTCTAGGATGATTGGTTTGATGCAATCACCCCTGAGGGAATCAAACAAAAAACTACAAATAAACATGCATCCATGATCTATCCTAAGGCAAAAAATTCAAAATTCCTCATTTTTGTATATAGGAGCTTGAAACCTCTGCAGCAGGGTTTTCTGATATTTTGAATCTCATAGTATGATTTTCATTACAATCACTTGATTTCTTAGGGGTATTTCCCCCCTTTTTCAAAAATTTGTCAAATTTTCTCAGGCTTGTAACTTTTGATGGGTAACATTAAAATTCATGAATTTTATAGATTTTGAATAAGCATCAAAATTTGATTCTTGTGATGTTGCTGATGAAGATATTGCTGATATTCTCTTCAAAATACCTTTCCCAGGACATACTTTAGTTTGTAGATCCATCCCTGAAGGTTTCATTTTCCTAACCTGACACCTTTCCAAGATAGCAAAGGGTTGTTGGTCTAGAATTTTATCCTTAGTTTTTTGCCAAGTTTAGTTTTATATAAGTTTGGGCTCTGAAACACCACCAAGTGGTACTGTCATAGAATTCTTAATAAGTAGTCCTAGCTAAATAAATTTATTATATAGGCTAGGGGAAAAATTAGATAGAAAAAAAGAATAATGAGATTTTTCTCCATTTAATGCACTTTCTAAATATACTAATCCTTGTTGTTGCAGTTGCATCATCTTATCTCTTATGGTAGTCTAGACCTATACAGTTCCTTTGTTAAAGTTTGTTGATTTTTTTTTGTCAAATTTTCTTTAATTAGCATTCATGAAGAGAAATGAGCATACTGAAATAATTTAAATGCATAAGTTTAACTACTTCTGTTTTTAGCCTAGGGCTATATCTGTAGTTATAGCTCAAGCATTTTTATTGAGGAGAGGGGTGTAAGAGGGTATCCATATCCAGGGAGGTAGGGAGCATGAAATATTCTTCAAAGGAAAGGGGCATTGGAAAATTTATGAAAGATACAAGCCCAAATATGTTTTCAAGATGTTTAGAAACTTACTTTTGGAAATTATTTTATGATGGACATTCAAACACCCAATGGAAAAAAAGTAAAGGATATATGTGCCTGCCCTAAGGCTTCAATGGCACTCTTTTCTTCAAGTGATGAAGTGAAGTTACTATTTTGCAAAGACACTAGGCTACTTGGTTAATTTCAAAACTTAATATATATATGTATATGTGTATACAGGCACATACGCAGGAATTTGTTTCGGGGGGGGGGCAAATCCTTCAAACCCATTATTCTGTGAGAAAAATCAGAAAATTATGGGAAAATGAAAAAAATCGTGAGATTTCGGGGGGGGGGCGGGCCCGGGCCCCCCCCCCCTCCTGCGCACGTCCCTGTATATATATATATAGATATATATATATATATAAATATATATATATAAATATATATATATATATATATATATACATAATAAAAAACAGACAAGTTGTTTAAAATTGTGTACTGGTGCTTGGCTTTTACTAAAATTGTCAGCAATTAATTTTTGCAACTGCCAGTAGTGTCTTTTGGGTAGGTGATCGTGAATTTCAAACAAGCCTGGCTGTTTTTGCCAGCTTCACCTCATACATTACATCATTCAGTTGCATGCAATTTGAAAATGGCATCATAGAAAACCAAAAAGTTCACCCCTTGAATGCCATTGTCAAAACCTTATTAAAAAAATTACAACCCATTTCCTTGAACAAGAAGGAAAATCTCTTCTTTGCATGGGTAGCACCAATTTGTCCTCTTTTTTTCTTGCTTTGATTTTCTTTGTCACTGTCAGGGCACTGGAACATCATAGAGAGCTGTTTATTGGCTCATTTAAAAGCTACTTGTTATTTTTCACCATTTTTTTTTGTAAATTTGACTTTGTAAAGTCATCAAAAAGTGTCATATGGTACCCTAAAACTGTAATCTAGGTGACATTTGTGGAATGGAAGGCTGGGTTGGAAACATGGACATCATAGAGATCTAATTATGGACTCATTTATAAAAAATTTAATACTTAAACACTTTTTTATGAATTTGACTGAATATGGCCATCATAAAGGGCCATATGGCACACAGAAGTGGACTTAGGGTTCTTTTTCATTTTTTTCTTTAATGAATAACAATAAAGGTCTAAGGAAAAAACTCTGCAGACAAATTTCTTCTGGAAAATTCCCCCATACCTGCAGAAATTATTCTCCTTTGGAAATTCTTGCCCCCTGGAAATTTCCCCCACATTTAAAATGATTGTTTTTAATTTTAAAATATTCAAAAATAATGTCAGAATCATTAACTTACCCATCAGGCATTGTTTGATAAAGAATATCCAGAAAATACAAACAACAACATTGTGGCAGAAACCTTGGATTAATTAAACTTGCCAGGGATACCAGCTGGAGAGGGAAAATTGATTCCTGGAGTTTGAAAATTACCTTCCCCTTTATATCTTTTTTCCATTTAGTTCCATTTAATTTTGCTGTGAAAAGTTGCATGAAATCAGGCTTTTTCTATTTGGTTAAATTTGATTTTTTAAGCTTACTTTTTTATATTCAATTTCAACGTTTTTTTTTTTTTTAATTATTATGCAAAATTTGATTGTTCTGCTAAAAAAAACAACTAAATTTTAGAAAAATTATGCATGTGTTTCCTATGCAAATAAGTGTATGGGACATATATATCTGGAGGGGGGAGGGTAAACTGAACTTCTTTTGTCTAAAATTCTGTTCAGCAAGTAAAGCTTAGTCTCCCAGTACTACATGTTAAAACTGATAAAAATAGAAAAATATTGTAGGTGGATACTACTTATATTATAGTAATAATAATAATAATTTTATTTCAACCCTTCATACAAATACATGTAAATGCTCAAAGGAGTTATAAAAACGAAAGAAAAAAAAAAAAAAAATCACACAATGCTACAAAACAAAATTAAACTGTGATAACTATGGAAAAGAGAAAACAAACAAAATCAAAATCACGATTTTAATGCACAAGACTAGCCAATGGAAAGTCGTGTATTGCTCTATTTCGATTTTTGAAACGAATATACAACTCATCCATTTTCTTACTTATCTCAAAAATATAGTACCTCGGCAAAACATAAGAGTTTCTGAACCATATGGGAATTCCCAATAAATATTTGCAACACCAAAAAAAATTGAATGAATTGGGTTACGTTTGGTTTTACTAAAGCAATTCCATAAAGGGATTAAAAAAAAGACATGTGGCACGAACATGGCGTTACAGAGATGACCAAGCATAATTTTGTCAAATTGACCTTTAGTTTGTGCTAGAATACTGTAAGTTTTCTGCAGTTTTTCTTTTAAGTGCTGCAATAACTAGATTTTTAGTAGCTCTGATAGAATTCCCATACCGGAGTCCAAGGTACTCAAACTTATCCTTTTGGAGAACTGTCTTCCCACAAACATCAACAGCACAATTTGGCAATGTTTTGTCATTCAAAATGACGAATTTAGTCTAAGACGGCTCTATTGTTAGCCCAATATCACCAAGTGCAGACGACATGGCATTAATAGCTTTCTGTAAAGATTCTAAATTATCACTTATCAAAAGTAGATCATCTGTGTAAGATAGATGACTAGCATCAACTCCATCATCTATCAAAAAACCTTCTATCAATTTTGTTGCAGAATGTATTGTATTGTTAAATATCACAGGGCTGATTACTGAGCCTTGTTTAACACCCCTACGTATATCTATAAGTCCAGAAAGCTATCCGGCAGACCGAATTCTTACTTGAGATTTTCAGTACCATTGCCATACACAATTACAGACAAAGGGATCAACTCCTGCCCTTAGTAGTGACAAGACTGCTTGCAAATGTAAGACAGAATCAAACGCCTTAGATATGTCTATTGCACAGACAAATAATGGAGTTTTTTGTTTCTTAAACTTTTCAACAATTGAAATAAAAGTTGCATGTGCATTCTGAACACCAAGACCAGACTGGAAATTTCTTTATATGAGAAAATTAAACATATTGTTTAAATTTACTTTATCCTACTTGCAGCAGACATTTTGTGCAGCATGCTGATGCTGCAGCATACAGAGATAAATGTCCCATAAGTAGCACTGGCATTGCATGAATTGTTGCTTATTTCAGTAATAATCCTTAGTATATTTATGTCAATTCTTTGTTTGAGGTAGTTAAAAAGAGATTTATAGAATAGCAAAAATAAGGAGAAGTCATCATGGTATGATGACTTCTTGATGTTAGGGGTGGTGTCCCTGCTCCTGCTTAGATCTAAGCAGTGTCCTGCAAGCAACCACTTGGGCCTACATTGTTTAGTATGTATGTCAATGAATATTTAACCTAAAGAATCCTCTGATGTTATATGCTGATCACTGTAAGCTACTAGGGCCAGATGTAATGAAAAAGCCTCCAGTGTTCAGGAAGACCTCAACATGCTTTCAAGATGGTTTGAAGACTGGGGACTGCAGTTCAAGCCATCCAAATGTAAAGTTCTTCATATTGGTGAAAAAAGACTTTAAAAAAACAATTTTTTTTTTTTTTTTTTTCAAAGTTAAGAAAAACTATTTTCTTGTTTTGCCAAAGTGAAGAAAGATGCTATCAGTCGTCCAGTAATTTCAATTCACTTGGCAGGGGAGGAACTAAAACTATTCTTAAAATCTGGGGGGAGGGGGATAATCAATCATAATACCAAAAAAGGTATTTTTTGGTGAAACATACCAAAAATTTAAAGCCTCACAGCACTGTCAATCAAAATTCTGAGATAGCCAATCAGCAACTATCAAAGTCCCTTGTATAAAACGATTATTGACCCTGACAAAATACAACTAATATAATGTATAATGTACAAACCATTTCAAAACATTTTATGTCAGTACAACATTAAAGGATGTACAGGTAACAATTAAAAAACTTTTATTTGAATGAGTCATTATATTTGAGAATTCACTCATTCATGTACAGTATTACATAGTTCCTAGCATTTTTTTTGGGGGGGGGTGGCACAGAATTATCCTGAATAAAAGACAAGGCTCCTAAGTTTTATTTTCCTTGAAACTTCAATATTTTGTTATTTAAGGAATTTAGAAGCTCCTTTCTTTTTGCATAATAATTTCATACATCAGTAATTTGATTAAGTATTTATATGTGTAGCTACACATAGCAGTAGGAGAGGTTTTATCTAATGGGAAGGTCAGGTTTTTGGGTGGGATGGGGTTCAGAGCCTCAACAGCCCATTTTAGCCTTGTAACTTTCAACTTTTTGTTCTGCCCTCTCCATCACACCATCAATTTGTTTATCAATTAATGTATCTAATATTTACTTACTTTACTTTTGGCGGGAACCAGACAATGAACTGTCCTGCCCGGGACCAAAGGATCTTGGGATGACTTCTGATGACCACTTGGACCTGTTGGCTGCAGCTTCTCTGGTGATCTTCAGCCAGTCTTTGTCCCATCTCTGACTGTGTCTCCTGAATCCTCCCCACAGTTCCAGGTCCTCCTTGAATTTTTGCCACAGGTTCTTCTTTTGTCCTCCTGGTTTACGTTTCCAGGAGGGGGCTGGTTCGCAGACAAGGACGTCTAGACATATTGTGCCTTCGGGACGGCGCAATGTGTGGCTGAGGAGCTTCAGGCGACGTCTTTTAATGATAAGTGATAGCTCTTCTGATTGGCCACAGCAACTCCTTACTTCGCTATTGGAAATTCTGTCCCATCTCTTAATGCAGAGGATGTAACAAAGGCAGCAGTGGTCAAACATGTCCAAAGTTCTTGCATCTTCAGTCTTGATCAGCCTTGTCTCGCAAGCATACAGTAGTACTGCTCAAACAGTTGCACCATAGATTCTGACTTGATTTGGTTGAGATCTCCCATGTGGTCCATAATGCTTTTTTCAGACTAGTAAAGACTTCCCAGGCTTTTGCTTTGCGGGCAGAGATATCCCTTTCAGCTCTGCCATCTGGTGTTATGATAGAGCCAAGATACTTGAATTCCTCAACACTTTCTATTGGCTCACTGTAGAGGGTAACTTGGCAAGGAGCAGGTTGGTTGAGAGCCAATACTTTAGTCTTTGCGCTGCTGATGGCCAGTTCTATGCGCTTTGAGACCTCATAGGTATCGTCGATCATGCCTTGTAAGCTGTCAGCGGTAGTTTCCAGCTCAGCAACGTCGTCTGCGAAGTCCAGATCTGTCAGGGGCTGGAGGAAACCAGCTATTTGTCCGAAGACTATTCTGCTGTGGTTTCTCATTGAAATATACATGATCCAGTCTATCGCGTAGTTGAATAATATATGTGAAAGGGGGCATCCCTGCTTTACTCCACTGGAAACTTAGGGGTGTCATTGCCAGAAACACGGACGCAAGTCTCAGTGTCCTTATACGCACTTCAGAGTATCTCAATGATCTCCTGTGGCGTACTGTCTTCAGCCATAATTCTCCATAGCTCCTCTCTGATGAGAGAATCGAAGGCAGCTGCAAAGGCAATAAAGGCAATGAGAAGGGGTAGATGAAACCTGCTGTACTGCTGAAGAATGAGGTGAATCGTCAATATCTGTTCTGGACAGCCTCTGCCTGGTCTGAAGCCTGCTTGTTCAGGATGGGTTAACTTGTCACATGCGTCTTTGAATCGATTCAAAAGAATGACGCAGAAGATCTTCATGGCATGGTCAATCAGGGAGATACCCCTATAGTTTCTGCAAATGGCCTTATCTCCTTTTTTGTATAGCGGAACAAGGACTGATACTTTCCAGTCTTTTGGGAAGGTCTTTGTTGTCCACACCTGGACAAAAAGGTCGGTTAGGCGGCATAGTAGAGTTGGTGAGGACTTGAACATTTCAGAAGGGATCCCATCCTCTCCAGGAGTTTTATTGTTTTTCATGCACTTCAGTGCTTTTTGTACGTCTGCAATACTTGGCGGATCGAGGTTTATTGCGTAGGGCTCTCTAGCAGCACTCGAGACGGCAGTTGGATCGCACGGGGGTTTGACAGGGTTCAGTAGCTCAGAAAAATGCTCTTGCCAGCGTTCCATGCGTCCTTCTTCTGTTCGGATGAGTTCTCCGGACTTATCTTTCAGTGTGTCAACCGTTACAGGAGCTTTTCCTGTCGCTTCTTTCAGTAGTTTGAACATTTTCCTTCTGTTGTGACTCCTGGACGCTTGTTCCAACTCAATCGCCAGATCTGACCAGTACTGTTCTCTGTCCTGTTTCAGTGACTGTTTAAATGCTTTGTGAGCTACTTTTAAGGGTTCTTTTGCACCTCTCACAAGGGGTCGCTTCTTCTCAACTAGTTCTATGGTGTGGTCAGAGATCCAGGCTTGCTGTTTTCGTTTTGTGTGGCCAAGCACCTCAGCTACATCCTGTGTCGCAATTTTTATCTGCGCCCATTCTTCATTGACGAGTGAGAGACAATTCAAGGCTTCAAACCAGTTGCTTAGCTTTAACTTGAAGTCAGCTTTGATTTCCGTGCATCTTAGTTTCAAAACATCAAAGCGCTTCCCTGCCTTCTGTTGCTTCTGCCTACTAAGGCGGTGACGGACTTTGCAAGTTAGGAGATAGTGGTCAGATCCATTTAAAGATCCTGTGTCTGCTCCTCTGTATACCCGGGCATCTGTGCAGGAGCTCTTCCATCTTCTGCTGACTAAGATGTGGTCGATTTGGGCTGTTGTTACACCGTCATTTGAACACCATGTAACGAGGTGGAGTCTCTTGTGCTCAAAGAGAGTGTTTGTGACGCATAAGTTGTTGTATCTGGCTAGCTGTAAGAGCCTTTCTCCATTGATGCAGCTGTCACCAATGGTGTGGCGGCCAATAACTGCTGCTGTGTTGGGGTCTACTCTGCCAAGCCAGACGTTCCAGTCTCCAGCTACAAAGAGCATGTCACGCCTTGGTGTCTTGTTGATGATTCTTTGTAGGTCATAATAAAAGGCATCTTTGACCGCGTCACTACTGTCCCTTATCGGAGCGTACATGGCGATTATGGTTATGTGGCTAATGTGGCCTCTCAGTCTGATCATGGCGATCCTTGGTGACACTGGCTCCCAAGAGGTGACGCATGATGCAGTAGGACCATCTATTAGGAACCCAACTCCTTGCTGGCCGGAACCATCATTGGGACCCGAGTTATAGAACTGGAATGAGTCAGATTCGGAAACAGTCAACTTTTTGGACAGAACATCATTAAGTCTCGTTTCTGACAGACAACAAACGTTGATTTTATACTTCTGCAGCTCCTTTGCAAGGAGCAGTTGCGTGGATTCCAGCTTGCAGCTGCAAACATTCCACGCGCCAATATTCAGATGTTTTCTTGATCGGGTGGCTTGCATACTTGTTGGGCCAGGCACCACCCTGACCTGGTCCGCGTCGGCTACCGCGAACGCCATAATAGTAGTATCTCTCTGTATTTGATCTTCAATATCCATTGGTGTTTCATGGGAATTGACTTGACCAAAGGTTCTCCAGACCCTTGGTGCCCCGTTGCGTTAGCCATTCTATTTGTCAGGCTAGTCTACTAATAGAATGTTACACCACTCCACTGCTGTGAGGTGCAACTTAGGGCTCTCCTCCTGGCTCGCTAGGGACGGGGGCGTGAATCCTCGCTCCGAGGCCCCAACCATAGCTTGGGAGCACTCGTGCTTATCAGACCCTGATTCCCACCTAGGAGGTTGGAGTGGTTGGATGTATCTAATACATTCAAAATGAATGCTAATCAAAATTAAAAAACAGTATTTTTTAAACCACAGTAATAATTGGTGTTAAAGCTTAGAAAAGAAATCAATTTAGTGAGGGAGTAGGGCTCCCTCATCATAAATAATTTCTAAGATCACATTGGATAAGCATGATAAAACAAGAAAACTTAACAAAGAAAAAAAATATTTTCCTTGGTTCTTATTTAGGCTTTCTTGCTCTATTACCTCATCACCCCTCCTCCCGCTCTTTGATGTTTACCTTGAATTTGCCTTTAAGCTTGTTAGGAGGGAAAAGATTTAGCTACTTGATTGCAAGTGTTTATCTGTCTATTGGCTGTAAAAAAAAAAGAGTTAAAAATTGTACCATGTAAAGCAAGTATTCTTAAATGGGCAGTTGCATTCTTAAAGCTTTCTGCAGAACTTGGACTTTAGCATAGAGTGAATGGCTTAAAAAAGGGCTGTAACCCCATTTTTTTTAGAATAGGGTATATGCAGATCTTTAGTAATATTATGGGAGGGCAAATATAAGGCTGTTAATAATTTTGATTGAACTAGTTTTTGTTTAAGGATAACATCTTAATTTTAATATGTAGATGGATAATGGGGCTTCAGGGTTGCAGCTTTACATTGCAAAACTTACTACCTTTTTGGCAAAACATACTGTCGTCAAAAATTGTGTCTGATTGTTGGGCTGCACTGATAAAGGAGCACTAATTAAAGGTGTAAAAATTGAACATTTTTCCAAGATTTTTTTTTCAAAACTTTACAGTTTTGATGGAAACTGCTAAAAAGTAGGACTGCTGCTTCCTTAGATATGCTCATTGGTTACTGTTTAGGAAAATTGTACTACAAATTTTACAAGCATTCTACCTTTGGCAGCCATGCACACAATTCTGTTTGGTAGTGTCAGGGCTAGAGATACTGAAACTTTTTGTCAATTTTTTTTGTCTTCCCTTCCTTGTTTATTGTAAATATTAGTGATGTGACAATAAATTAGAGTTAAGTTTTTTAAGGGACTGAAATTTACTCAAATTTTCGGGTTTTTGAAACTGCTGCTGTTCAATTCAGCTTTTGTAAAAATAATTTTCTTTTTATTCTGATTAAGCTAGCAAGTGAACTCTCACCAACTGGATCATGAAGTTTGTTTACAGCAATTTGCACATTTTAAGCCTTATTTTTTATTACTAGTCAACAAAGTTCAGTTACAGCTATGGTACTTACTACTAAACATTTTATTAATTTGATCAGGATGAAAATTTTTATGTTTTTCACTTGATTCCTGAATCATTTTAAATAAGATCATTTTTAAGCATGTTTTTTCTCTTTGCTTAGTTAAGGAAACTCGTCCTCAGACCATCAAGGAAGTTAGGATGATAACTTAAGGTGCATTCCTAATTTTATTTGTGCTCAATTTTTTAAAGACATCTGATGAGTTTTTGACACTACTGCTTGGGAAACATGATAGTAAAATCCTGTTCATCAGTAATAGTAAAATTCTAAAGTAATAGTGCCAGAAAAGGAGGAGATCACAAGGAAATGTTTGAAGACAGTGATTGAGTATAATCTATTTAAATAATTTGGCTTTATATTCAAAAGCAATCATCAGCAAAATACAATACCAAACTCAATAAATCACAATGTGACTCAATAAGTCACATCAATAAAATGAATTTCTTTGACAGTCTAGGCAGTGGCCGGCATTTACTCCCCCCGGAAAATATGCCCCTGCGGAAAATACCCCCCCCCCCAGAAAATAAGGCCTTCCAAATTTGAGAATTTTATTTGAGTTTATTTTTAATTTCCATAGGGGGAAGGAATTTTGGTACTTGTGTGTTATGCACCACTCACTCAATTTGAGAACACACCTTTTTTTGTTAGTTTCTTTGTTACTTTAGAAATAAATCTGGGCTATAGATTTGCACATTAGGTTGGGGGGGGGGTATTTCATTTATGTTATTTTATTGTTTTTGGGTGTATAGTTGGCTTTAAAGTACACTTATTTATCTTTCTATCTAATATGCAGAATAATTGTACCAAACACATTTTGCATGCATACCAGCTATACTTTACTCCCCTCCCCCCTAATGTGCAAATATATACTACAATTTTTTTTTCTAAGGTAATGAAGAAACTGGTTTGTTCTCGAGTTTTACACAACGTAAACTTACGTGAGAGGCTCATAAACCAGAATCACCAGAGTTTTTCATGGAGAGAGAGCTGGATTACCCAGTATTACTAAAAAAAGATCAGAAATTGAAGAAAAAGAAAACAAGTTTTTAACAACTTAGAGTAAGGAGCATCATCAAAACTTAAAACGAACAGAAATTATTACATATATGAAAGGAGTTACCCCTTCCACAATAATTTCAAATCATTTTTCAAAACAAAATAGAAATCTTCTTGGATTTTTTCCTGAGAATCCTCCCCCCTCTCTGTGGGAAGTTGATCCTGTTAAAAGTTTGTCCAAGGTAATTTATGCCTGGAAAATTACCTCATGAAAAATGTCTCTTGTGGGATTCCCCCTGCCATGAAAAAATCCCCTAGAAAATGCCCACCCAGTTGAAAATTTCTCCTTGAAAACTTTTCAGGAACAACTCCACATGCAAAATTGAAAGAGCAAAGAGAGAGTATGACAAATAAAAATAGTTTTGCATAGAAAATCTGTCAAATTCCCCTAGCGCAAGATTTTCCAAGGAAAGTTAACTCCCAGGAAACTTCCCTTCCAACAGAAAATTCTCCCCATAGAAAACTGCCCCTCCCACACATAAAAATGTTAGTATACTTCCCAATAAAATGTTTGTATGTGTACAATTGGAAAATTCCCAAGCTTAACGCTCTTTCCCCAGAGGTTGTGTAGTCTCATATTGTTCCCAAGGCCATAGTTGCTAGACCTTTCATTTATGCTGACAGAAATGGCTTTCTCAAAATTTTTGTCAGGCGACGTTAGGGAAAAGGGGCGTGGGAGGGAGAGTAGTTACCATCCAATCTTTTTGTTCACTTAAAAAAGGCAGTAGAGCTTTTAATTTCCATTCAAATCCTCCCACTTCCAATCTTCAAGGACCATTGGGTCAACAAAACCACCCCTAGGAAAAATAAATAGTAAAAAAAAATGCTCATTGAATTAGAAATTGAAAGGTCGAGTGCCCTTTCATATAGTCAAAAGTGACTGGAGGGCAACAACACCCTCCACGCCCGTCATATCCCCAAATACTTACATTAAGACTACTACAAATGCGTCAGCTCTTTTTATAGCTTTGAATTTACAAATAAATAGATTCAGCATGCTTAGCCAGAGTGGAGTTAGATATTAATAAAAGTACAATATTGCATGGGCGTAGGTAGCATATTGTCTAGGGGGGGGGCTGTCGATAGTGTGATGGAGTTTTATCAACTGGTTTTTCCAAACCATCTGCTTTTTCAGCCATATCTTATGTAAATTTGAAGGTCTAGGGGGGGGGGCAGCTGCCCCCTCCCAACGCCCATGCAATATTGTTATCTTGTGGAAACCCATTTGGGAATATTATAGAAATAAGAAGAACCTTGGGTCCTTTATATCTGAAAATAATCCTTACTTTGGTCATTATTTTCTTATTATAAAAGTCATATCTAACATCATTCTGTTATCACTTCCCCACCATGTTGAGGCAATGCTACAAGTACTTTTGAACTTTAACGCATATAGCAAGGTCTTGAGGAGGAGGCAACCCCTTTCATATATATAATAATTTCAGTTCGTTTTAAGGTTTGATGTTGCTCCTCACTTTCAGTTGAAAAACTTGTTGTTTTTTATTATTTAATTACTTACAGATAGTATTTGTTAATGGGAAACATAAGTTTTTTAAAGAAAAGTAAAGAGCCTCATTAAACCAAAAATAAGCCGAAATAAAGTCAAATAATTTTCAAAGTAAAGACTATGGAGTATAATAGGAAAAAATAAAAAGATATAAAATATTTTTATCTGAAAAAGACTATGTCAATAAAAAATGAACGGAAATTAATATAAAAAACTTTTCCCACAAAACAAGTTTGCCAAAGAAAGCAGCCTCATTAAGCCAAAAATGAGTAGAAATAAATTCAAATAATTTTCCAAGCGTAAAACTACCACAAATCACCATAAATAAATGAACTGAACCCAAAACAAACAGAAATTACAATAACCTATTCAAACTCAAAATAACCTATATAACCTATTCAAACTCAAAATAGCAACAATTAGCTTGAGTAGGGCTGACTACCCCCACACCTCCTCAAGACCAGAACATAATTTGCACTACTGAAAACAAAATACATTTTAAATGTTTACACTTTTTTGACTTAAACAAATAGAGAAGTATTAAGACTATAAAAAATAGATATCAGAATATGTATATCAAACTGACAATACCCAGTTATTTTTTAATTTTTTTTTTAAGTAAAGTGCAAATTATTATCTGGTCTGAAGAAGACATGGGTGTTGTCAGTCATATTCCTTTTACTTTTTGCTTGTTTTGAGTTTGACTTGGCTATCTCTTGTAATTTCTGTTAGTTTTAGATTTCATTTACTTGTTACTGGTGATTTGTGGTAGTTTTGCTCTTGGAAGATAAGAAAAATATACTCGTAAAAATTGACAATGCTTTCGTCTGTAAAAACTCAATTACTTTAGAATTTGTTGGTTCCCAAAGCCAACTGTCCTTTCAAAGGATAGCCAAACCTTCTTAAACTTTTTGGTGCCATATTTTTTAGCTTAATTTTGATGATTATTTGCCTGTATTTTTTTTCTTCTGTATTTTTTTTTTTTTAATTTGGCACCTGCTACTGCCAAAAAATTTCAGAAGTTCATATGGAAGTCTTTTCAACAAATGTGTTTTTTTTTCTAAGTTTTTAAGATACTTCTGGTGTGTAAATTTCCCTTTCTTGTTCCTTTTTTTTCAACGAAACTAAAAAAGAAACTCAAGTAAAAGTTTCAAATTTAGAAACATCATTTTCCACAGGGGGCAGGGTATTTCTGCGAGGGGATTTTCCGGGGGATGAAACACCCCCCTCCCCCCATTCACTATATTCATTTATGTTATTTTACTCTGTTCATGGCTGTATATTTGGCTTTAAAATACACTTATTGATCTGTATATCTAATATGCAGAATAATTGTACAAAACACATTTTGCATGCAGACCCAATATACTTTATCCCCCCCCCCCGTAATGTGCAAATATATAGCACAAATTTATTTCTAAAGTAACGAAGAAACTAACAAAAAACTGGTGTGTTATCGAATTTTACACAGTGTAAACTTGAGTGAGTGGTGCATAGTAAACAAGTA
Organism: Artemia sp. Qi Xiang Cuo; assembly: GCF_049724085.1. Taxonomy (NCBI): domain Eukaryota; kingdom Metazoa; phylum Arthropoda; class Branchiopoda; order Anostraca; family Artemiidae; genus Artemia; species Artemia sp. Qi Xiang Cuo. The sequence continues at coordinate 4,745,164 of NC_142796.1, read as the reverse complement.
CCAAAATTCCTTCCCCCTACGGAAATTAACAAAATAAAACTCTAATAAAATTATCAAATTTGGAAAGATGTATTTTCCACGGGGGGGGGGGTAAACTCCTAGAACCAGTCTAGGCTTCCTTACCTTACATAGGCTCACCCATGACTGACAAAAAACGGTTGTTCACTCAAGCTTCCTGGACTGATTAAAAATCGCAATAATTCTTTATTGTAATATTTGCTCTTTGTACTGCTGATCTTCTATTTCTTTTGGGAGTGGGTTAATTTTGATTCACCCTGATTTTATTCTATTGTCTAGGAAATTATTTCACATAAGATACAAATGCTGTAAAAGTGTCTGAACAGATAGTTCTGAAGCTGATAAGATGGTCTGGGTCAGTGGTTTAGATGATCTGGGTGAGTTTTGTTAATCAAATATATGAAAAAATTTCAGTCATACATCACTGTCTGTGATCTCTATTCAAAGAAAGTCCAGATTGATATAGCTTAAAATTCTACTCAAATAACAGAAATTGCATTTTCAGAACTGAAGCCAGAGAAAAAGAAACTTATAACTGAAAATTAAGGTAAAATGTTGTTTTTTCAAAATTTCAATAGGTAAGTAAATGTAAGTAAATTTCAGGACCCTCTAGAGGGAGGGTCCTGAAATACCTTCCTGGGACATACTATAGCCTGTAGACCCATCCCTTAAAGTTTCATAATTTGCTCCTAAGATCTCAGGTAAAATGCACTTATACCCTCCTCCTCTCAAAACTGGATCCTTATGTCCCTTGGCTGTTAAGTGTTACTGTAAATAATATTCTTTGACAACAAAAGAATATGGTGAAAAAATAGTTGGAAATAACGGTTGGGGCCAAAAGATGGCACATAATCATGTTCTCTGCTCAAAGACTCTAGTTCTCAGCCTATAGTTTAAATTGTATTAAAGCTTGGTTCTGGTTAATATTTATTTCTGATTCCTAAAAACAGAGATTGTTTGATTTTAGGATGGGCCTGGAAGGGGAAAATACATTGTTAAACCCTATATTTTTTCTTTTGGCAAGTCTGGAAAAATTCACCTTGTGTGTAGTTAGATGAAAAGAAAGACATTGCTTGATGAGTAATAGGAACTTGGAAGTTAGCTGAAGATGTTCAAATGCAAATTTGAATCTAATTTTTTAATTTGTTTAAGGGATTTGTCAAGGTCGTCAAGAACAAGGCCTACTTCAAGCGTTTTCAAGTCAAATTCAGGAGGCGACGTGAAGGAAAAACAGACTACTATGCTCGTCGCCGTCTCGTCATCCAAGATAAAAACAAATACAACACTCCAAAGTACCGAATGGTTGTTCGCTTCACTAACAAGGATATTGTCTGTCAAATTGCCTATGCCAGGATTGAAGGAGATGTTATTGTTTGTGCAGCATATTCTCATGAACTACCTAAATATGGCATTAAAGTTGGTTTGACCAATTATGCAGCTGCTTACTGCACTGGTCTTCTTTTGGCAAGAAGGGTAAGTTTTGGAGACATTGTGTTAAAACCTAGTTGTTCTTCAATGAATTAATGAAACTTTTGGGCTTCTTCTGAAAAACAACAGGGGTCAAATATAGATTCCTTTCAGATTCTAGCAGGTTTTCTTCTGATTATTTATCTGATGCTTCCTACACCAATATAATCTTGATAAAAACAAAAAGGCCCCTTTTTTTATGCCTTCAACGTCAATACAATTTTGATGTTAACTAAGAGATATTTTTTTTCTTTTTTTAGTTGCACAATTGTGAAGTATTATAATCCTCTTGGTTAATAGATAACAAACACAACAACACAAAAAAAATAAAGAGAATTGGATGACCTGTGGGAATCCCTGATGTTTTTGTTACCTTAACATGTCCTGGCTGTATCTTGCAATAAATGTAGATATTAAACATGTATATTTATATATTCTAATATGGATATAGATAATTATTGCTACAAAAGCCTCTTGGGGCCATGGCAAAAACAACACAACAAACAAACACTTTTAGTTGTAATAATCAAACAGTTCGTGGTAACAAACTGTAAGTAAGGAGCGACCCAGCTCAATGGTAACCGAAACTCTAAAAAACGGAATTTTGATACCAATAGATACATCAAAAGAATCAGATTTTAATTCTGATTTCAAATATATAAGTTTCATCAATTTTAGTTTTACCCATCAAAAGTTACGCGCCTCAGAAAATTTGGCTGATTTTCGAAAAAAAGGGAAGAAAAACCCCCTAAAAGTTATATAACCTTAATGAAATTCACACCATCATATTCAGCGTATCAGAGAACTCTACTGTAGAGGTTTAAAGCTCCTATCTACAAAAATGTGGAATTTTGCATTTTTTGCCAGAAGAAAGATCACAGGTGCGTGTTTATTTTTTTTTATTTATTTTTTATCCAGGGGTAATCGTTTTGACCCATTGCTCCTAGAATATCGTAAGAGGGCTCATTGGAACGGAAATTAAAAGTTCTAGTGCTCTTTTTAAGTGACCAAAAAAAAATGGAGGGCAACTAGGCCCCCTCCCACGCTCATTTTTCTCTCAAAGTCACCCAATTCAAATTTTGAGATAGCCATTTTGTTCAACATAGTCGAAAATCTGATAAATATGTCTTTTACGATGACTTAATCCCCCACAGTTCCCAGGGGAAGGGCTGCAAGCTATGAACTTTGCCCATTGCCTACATATTGTATTGGTTATTGGGAAGTGTACAGACATTTTCAGGAATAATTTTTTTCTGGTGGGGGGGGGGCTCGAGGAGCGGTTTACTCGGGAGAATATTTAAGTGGAGGATGTTTCTTTGGGGTAAGGAACATTTCTATGAAGGATTTCGCCGGATTTTCAAGCATTATTTAAAAAACGATCAGAAATTAAATTAAAAAAAAACAAGTTTTTTCAACTGAAAGTAAGAAGCAACATTAGAACTTAAAATGAACAGAAATTATTACGTATATGAGGGGTTTCTCCCCCAAGTCAATACCTCGCTCTTTACGGTACAGTTTTTTTTTAGTGCTTTCAAAAGAGCTATATATTCTAATTAAACGGCCTTTGTGATTCAGGGGTTTGTTAATAAAATTTTTTTTTAAATTTTAACGTAAAGAGCGTGGTTTTGACTAAGGGGAGAACCCCCTCATATATGTAATAACATATACGTAATAAAAAAAAAACAAGCGATACGGCTCAATAGTAATCGAAACTTTTAAAAACGGAACTATTATGTCAATAAATGTATCAAAAGAATGGGCTTATAATGCTGATTCTAAATATATGAATTTATTAAGTTTAGTATTACTCATCAAAGGCTACGAGCCTGAGAAAATTTACGTGATTTTTTAACGAGGGGGGGGGACATCCCCTACAAGTGAAAGAATTTTAATGAAAATCACACCGTCAGATTCAGTGTATCAGAAAACCCTATAACATAGGTTTTAAGCTCATATTTGCAAAAATCTGCAACTTTGTATTTTTTGCCAGAAGAAAAATATACGAATATAGAAGTTCGTTACGTTAGTTAATTTGTAAATTACGTCAGAACCAAATTTAGAGACAACCATTTAGCAAAAGAAAAGTAAAATTTTTTTCCAAATTTTGTTTACTTATTCAATAACGGTGAGCCAAAATAAAAGCTGCATTAACTAAAAAACGATCAGAAATTAAATAAAAAAACAAGTTTTTTAATCTGAAAGTAAGGAACGACATCAAAACATAAAACGAACAGAAATTATTCCGTATATGAAAGGGGCTTTCCCCTCCTCAACGCCTCGCTCTTCATGCTAAAGTTTGACTCTGTCTCACAACTTTATTTTTTAAAACAATAAAAAACTTTAGCGTAAAGAGCGAGGCGTTGAGGAGGGGACAGTCCCTTTTATATACGGAATAATCTCTGTTCGCGTTTTAAGTTTTAATGTTGCTCCTTACTTTCAGTTTAAGAAACTTGTTTTTTATTTATTTAATACCATATATAACAGCAACAATGTTTCATAACAATAAGAATGACATAACAAATAACAATACAATAACACATAGCAAAAAAACACACCGTTGATTATACACAGAATTTCATCACGATATCACTAAAAATAACACCTAATGTTTGTATTCATAATAATAATGGTAACAATGATAACACAAATAATATTAACAACTCAGAATCTCATAACCTTAAACTACTCACAGTTTAAAAAGAAAATTATGTACAAAGCACACTTGGACAAATTTCCCCAACCTTTTAATCTAATCAAAATGTCTACTTTCTAAAATTAAAATAAATCATGTGTGAATTTCTGTTGATGATACAAACACGAAAACAAGCAGCTTTTCACAGAACTGCAGAATTAATAGATCTGTAACCAGGTATAGAATAAGTTCTAAAGCTGCCATAGCCGAATTTGACAGGATCTAAAATCTGCCAACGACTTTCACCAGGCCATGAAAACTACCATGTAGCATGGCCACTATGTTATCCCACTTTTTCCACTATGGTCTGTGACTAATGAGTAATGGTATAAGTATCTTGTCCTTTTGATGCATTTACAGCTGTAGTCTTGCTGAAAAATGTATCTTGCATGCTTTCTTTGCTTTTCGTTTCTGCTTCTGCTTGCTTCTGCTTTCTTTGCTTCTGCACAGCTCTATTGATGCCCATTATTGAAATTGCTTCTATAACTTTGGAGGAACAAAGCAGGACAATGCCTTCCAACAACCTCCTCCCCCCATCACTAATTTTAAATAGAAATTTAGGTGTGCTCATGATGCGAGGGGCAAAGTGGGCCTGTTCCCCCGCAAACCAAGCCACCCCAACTTCAACTTTCAGAAGGATGATTGGAGGACCAAAGTAGGATTGCCTCTTAAAAGTTCCAGGCCTTTTATCCGAGTGGTTGGCACAATAAAACTGCAATCCTGTGCTTGTAAGGGCAGGTGTTCAAGGCCTGGTGTAGTTGGTTATTTGGTTTAAATGGGGATCATTGGTGTGACTCAGTCAGAGTCAGCCCAACTCTAAATGGACAACTTGAGAAATATATGGAAGTTAAACAGGAATGATATTTGGAAAGTGGTTCTAGGCGTTTAGCCCCCGCGGGAAATACCCCCCCCCCCTGTGGAAAATAAGGCTTTCCAAATTTGAGAATTTTATTTGAGTTTTTTTTCCGTAGGGAGAAGTAGTTTTGGTACTTATGTATTATACGCCACTCACTCAAGTTTACGCTGTGTAAAACTCGAGAACAAACCGGTTTCTTCGTTAGTTTCTTTCAGCTTAGCGTGAGACAAGACAAAGACAAGTGACAGAATAGATGGCAAATATATAATTAAATATATAAATTTGGGCTATATATTTGCACATAAGGGGAAGGGGTAAAGTATTAGGACAGTTTGAAGTCTGAAAACAATTCTTGCTCAATAATATGCAGAATAATTGTACCTAACACATTTTGTATGCAGACCAACTATACTTTACCCTCCCCCCTAATGTGCAAATATATATTCCAAATTTGTTTCTAAAGTAACAAAGAAACCGGTTTGTTCTCGAGTTTGACACATTGTGAACTTAAGTGAGTGGGGTATAGTAATAGTAATTTATTAACACACACAAGGACAATACATTTTACTCACTACCGACCCAAGTACTAAAACTCTATATAATGCACAAGTACTAAAACTCCTCCCCCCCCCCTACGGAAAAAATTCTCAAATTTGGAAAACCTTATTTTCCACGGGGGAGGGGAGAGGGGGGTAAACACCGACCACCGTGGAAAGCACAGGATGGTTGCCCCCCTCCCCTTGCGCTTCCTGGAAGAAGGGTCACAAGACGGAGATCAGCACTGCTGGTTTGGACTAGAGTCTAGGGGTGCATCCTCCCCCTTTTAAATGAAAAAAAATTTTAACTAATTTAATTCAACAAATAATTTGGCAAATAATTAAATGTAATTACAAATAAAATGAAATAACAATAAGAATGTTTGAATTAATCTAATTCGGCCAATAATTCAATGTAATTAAACAATAATTAAATAAAACTACAATATGAATACTAAACTAATTTAATTTTAATTCCTGACTGAGTATAGTGTTACCCAACTCACAATGCATTACCACTGACATCTAGAAACAATGATATTACACTGGTGGGTGTGTTTCCCTTAAAAGTATCAATGCTTTTGGCAGAGAAATATTACCATTTGTCTGACACTTGTTTCTACAAATGCCCAAAATGCGGTTCTGCGATTTATAAATAGCACTATAAAATCAATATTAGCTGCTGTACAAATTAGTTGTGCTGTGCCTGATAATGATAATATTTCGTTGTGCAGTGTGATTAGTTGTGCTGTGTCTGTGCTGTGCTTATTAGTACTTGTGTCTGAAGTGTAATTGTATCTGAGATGTAATTATTTAACCAACTTAAAAAAAAATTGAGTCAGAATAAGCAGAAATATTTAATTGAAATCCTGGGAGATTACTTTCCTGTCGTGGTGTCGATTTAGCAGGTAGGGGGTGGGGCAATTGCCCACTCGCAGATTTTTTTTTCCCTCCTCGCTGATATTTTGAAACATATTTTTTTATTTTCATTGGAAAATGTGCAAGTTAAATTTGTTATACTTTGTTAAATGTGTGGTTTATTAACATTATTATTACGGGTTATGATCTTTTGTCTTTTATGATTGGGAGTCCTGCAGAAAACATTAGGATAATTTTTGGCCGTAAAAAACAAAAACTAGAAGTTACTTAGAAATGATCCCAATTATTACTTCATGTTGTAATACACGTATTATTGAGAAGTATGGTGCTACCGATATTATCCAATCATTTGAATTGCTTAGTAATAATTTAACAAGACATGCCTTTGTGTCCCTCGGCCCAGACCATAATATTATTTGTGTGTTTTTGTCAGTGATTAAGGTTCAAGTTATCTTTGTTTCTGTGTATTTGATTTTTTTTTTTTTTTTTTTTTTTTTTTTTTTTTTTAGTGCACTTTACTCCGCTTGTTTTGTATAAAAGTGGGTTATAAATAAATTATTATTATTAATAATAAAATAGGATATGTTTTTTCTTTATTGGGGGCTAGCTTTCCAACAGTAATTATTTATATTAGTGGTAAGAAAAATTGTGGCAAAACCTAATGATTGGGGAGTTATGCAAAGTTCCTGAGAACTTTAAATGTTGAATATTTCATAAAATTCATTTACTAATGCTAGATGAGGTTAGGTTGACTGGGGAGTAAGCGAAATTCATGAGGACTTTGAATATTTCTTAAAGTTGGTTTACTAATGTTAGATTTTAAAATCTAATTGCTAATTTAGTTAATTGCAATTCGATTTTTAAATACTATTTCTTCTTCTTTTCTCTTTGATTTTTGTAATTCTTACCTCTTTACTATTTGTGATTTTATCGTCTGTTATTATCTTTTTAGCTGTTGAAAAAATTCAAATTGGATAGTGTCTATGAAGGAAACACCAACGTAGACGGTGGTGATTACTCAGTTGAAGATGTTGAGGATGGACCTGGTGCATTTAGAGCGTATTTAGATGTTGGTTTGGCTCGTACTACCACTGGTGCCAAGGTCTTTGGAGCTCTGAAAGGAGCAGTGGATGGTGGTATTGACATTCCCCACAGGTAGGCAGCTGTCAACTGTATAGTCGCATACAGACTGGGTATTTAGGATCTTTAAAATGAAACAAAAATCTTGTTTGGATTGGCATTGTTGTTTGAGTGTTGTTTGGAATTTTTGTTTGGGGGTGGGGGGGGGGTGGTTTGGTAAATGAAACTAAAAGTTTTGTTGATGTGGCAAAATCACATTGAAAATGAATTCTCGAGGGTATCCAGAATTTTTTTTGGGGGGCTGGGGTACAGAAAATTAAAAAATTGTATAAAAATTTATTTATTTGCATTTTTATTACGTTTTTTTTTTTAGTTGGACAAAAATGTCAGTTGGGGAGGGGGGGTAATTTTGGTTTATAATGTGTTGATTCTCAAAGACTACTACATCTTTAAAGTGAAGCTACCCCTTCAGTCGTTTGATGTCATTTTTTGTTTATTTTTCTCCCACGTTTATTTCTTTGTTGTTTTTTTTTGCCCCCCCCCCCCACTACAGTCAAAAAAAGCATAAAGAAGTTGTTGTTGTTTTTTTGTATTCCTGGTTTCTGGTGTTTCACATGTATATGGTTGTGGGAATTTTCACTTAATCAATTCCAAAAATCAGATCCTATTTTTACTACTCTTGGAACATAAAGAATTTATTCCGCTTTTTTGAAGTATTTATCATAAAGTCTTCTCTTCATTCTCATTTCGCATGAAGTAGTTTGAACCATGAGTACCTGGATTCAGGTCGACTTGTTCTGGCGTCTCTTTAATTTATTCATGGTCATAAATTATATAACACGCTTGATAGCAATTATTGGAATAAGGATCCCCTTTTTTGTTTGAGAATATTTCCGGAAAACAAAATTATATTCACTGCGAGTGATCAGTAGTCGAGTTTTGGGGGGTAAATATTGAAGTTGCATTATATTTAGTTCTCTATCTTTCACTAACTGGCATCACGTGTTTTCCTCTTTCGTTTTTTTTTGTGAGCCTAATTGTGTCTTTATGCTTCCCTTTACTGTCATTGTTGTTAATTCTGTAGTCATTGCTTTTGTTATTATTATTATTTATATACCTGTCAAACGTTACTGCTATGTTAAAAAAAGAGAATTCACGAAAGATTCCTGCTGAAAGCTCCCTCTGCTGAAAATTACCCATGCGTATTAATAACGATCGTATTTTAAACTTGTAAGAAAGTATTTGAAAACTTTTCTGGAAAATCCCATCCCCCATTCCGTTTCATTGAAAAACACGATAATGCAATTAACTAATAAATCTGCCATAAATTTTGTTGTGGAATGGGTTTGTCAAATCGCCTATTTTCTTAAATATTATATATTTTTTTGTGTTTGAGACTACTTTGTTATTGGACATAAATGAGCCTTCTAAAAAAAAGTTTTTTCCCTTTGTCAATTCAAAGCTAATTTTCGTCATATTTAAATTATTGCATTAAATCTGAGCATCTGACAAGTTAGAGGGAAATGGAATGGTAGAGGTAGAAGGGGAGAAAGGGAGACCGAGTGAATCAGAGACGCCGAGACAAAGAAATGCCCTTACGAAACGTCATTTTGTTATTCCAGGGTCTAATAGAACATTTATAAAGTCCGTTCTATAGTATCTGTTCTCAAGTACTCTCAGTCCTTACTTCAGATTAAAGAGAAAGGTAAAAAAAAAAAAAAAAAAAAAAAAACATCAAAAAATAAATACTACATAGCAGCGTTCTACTTCACCGTTATCAGAACTCTTCCCTTCTGCGTCTTTGACTGCTCTATTTTATTTAGCAATATTAGGCCCTTCTCTATTCTAATCTTTTTAATTTAGCACCAAACGTTTTCCCGGTTATGATGCTGAAGAAAAGCATTTTGATTCTGAAGTTCACCGCAAACACATTTTCGGGTTGCATGTTGCTGAATACATGAAGAATTTAGCAGATGAAGACGAAGATGCTTTCAAAAAGCAATTCTCCCAATATATCAAGGTATCATGCTCTCATTCTATTTTGTTAAATTCATATGAGATCCACTAGTTTTATTTAACTAGTTTCTGTCTTAAATATTTTCTCCTATATTATTTAATTTAAATTTTCGGTGCCTGGATGTTTAATCCTCTAGCTATGTTTCAAATATTTCAGGAATGAAAGCTAAGTTTTGAGTATTTTATGGGAAGCTTTTCAAGGGTTAAAAAAAATGAGTTGAAAATTACCAAAATTGGTGGCCGGAAGGCATCAGAAAAGAAGGTCAAAAGAAAAATGCTGTTACGGAATGGAAATTAGTTTTGAGTACTTTGTGCGACGTTCCTTAGGGTGTGAAAAATAAAAAAAATTTTAAGTTACCAGAATTGATGGAGAATCTGTTGAATCGAAAAATAAAAAAGCGGAAAGTAAACGGACTCTAAAAAAAAGTATTGGAGTTATTGAAAATTATGAAATTCTGAACTTTCGGGGAGAGCGAACGTTAACTCGCCTAACTCAACGTTACGTAACCTAAAGCCTAAGCTAACGTTCTATATACCGTATAACGTTAGTACCATTTAAATCGATAAGCTGTTTTTATGATAATTTTTCAATGTTGTTTTTCTTATCTTGGTATATGTATATTTGGATATAGTTTACCCATCATTTTGTCGGTTTCCAATTTGCTATGCCATTTGTTTCTCCATTCTGACCAGATTGACTGTAATTTGTTAATTTGGGTGGGTTCTGGAGAAACATTAACATTTTGACACAGTTTTTTTGCCTTCATTCTTTAAGGTGATTTCTGGTTGTCTAAATAAATGAGTTTCAAAGTACTCAGAGTTGGTTTCAAGTCAGATTTTCTTATATGTTCACGCTCTGAAGAGCTCTTTGATTTGAACAAGTTGTCTTGATCCTTTGATAAAACGAGCAGTAATTGTATGCGATCTACATTAATTATTTAATGTAATTATTATGCAGTCAATATTATGCGAATTACAATAAACATTGTAATATTATGCGATTTACATTAAGTAATTATTTAATGTAATTAAATAATTAATTATGCGATGTACATTTATAATTTAAATCAAATTAGTTGTAATTTGCTATTTTGGGTGAGCCCTGGAGGAATATAGAAAGTTGGAGGACCGGTATTTTGCTGTCATTTCAAAAAATTTTAAAAAGCCCTAGCATCCTTACTTCAAAGAAGTTCAAGGCTGGGTTTATTCACGGCATGCTGGGGCTGCTTTAAAAGTTTTTTAAAAAACATTTTTAGTTTTAAAGTTCGCAGTTTAATGTAAGTTTATATATATATATATATATATATATATATATATATATATATATATATATATATATATATATATATATATATATATATATATATATACATTTGTTGGTGTTGTGCTGAAGACGACCCTTGGACACTGGGCTGAAATATTCACTGAATTGAATTCCACTGTCTTGCGAAAATTTCCCTATTGTTTCTAAGTTGTGTTTGTTATGGAAAGGCAGTGTCGGTATTTAAGCCTTGTTCAATATTGCTGTCTTCAACACATTTTTGGGACTCAATGACGCAGATGTCAAAATTATATGAAAATTGCTCTGTGTATTTACCAAAACCAAGTCAAGTCGTGATATTTAAGTACTATAATGTACATTTTCTCCATTCTGGCCAGATCAGATGTAATTTTTTAATTTGGGTGGGTTCTGGAGAAATATTAACATTTTGACAACCAGGTTTTTTTGCCTTCAATTTTTAAGGCGATTTTTGGTTGTCAAAATAACAAAGTTTCACATTACTTAGACTTGGAGTTGAGCCAATTTTCTCGAAATGTGTTTGTTCTCTGTAGAGCTCTTTACTTTCTTTGTCCTGATTATTTGATAATGATATTTGATAGCAAAGCATGATAACATTTTATGATAAATATTATAGCCATGGTAACATGATAAATATTTGCTAACTAAGTCATGATTTTAACTCGCTTGTATGTATGTTTTTCCCATTATGGTAATTTTCTATTTTGGGCGAGGCCTGGAGAAACGTCGAAATTTTGAGGAACGGGATTTGGATGTCGCAATAACATTAATTAATTTCCTTCGTGTTAAATCCATGTTTCTGTATAACCTTGTTCAGTATTCTTTCAGTCATCAATACGTTTTTGGAACGCAATGCTGAAAACCAGGCCGTATTCATGGGGGGGGTTGAACCCCCCCCCCCCCCCGAAATATTTTTTCGACTCGTAAAAACATAACACAAATGAATATAAGCACATTTTTGATGCGTTTTAAAGATTTTTAAACCCCCCGAAAAAATTCTAAAAATTTTTTTGCCCTTGCATTTTTGGGATGAATTTTGACTGTCAAAATACCAACATATATTTCGTAAGGGCCGAGTCAATGTTTCTAAATAGCTTTTTCCAAGGTTTTTCTTTCACCTTAAATAGATATTTGGGTTTCACTGACGTATATGTCAAATTATTCAATAATGGTATTATGTGATTATGACTTCCGATCTAAATCTTGATATATACTTCGTTTTGTTTATTTTTTGAGGTTTTATTTATTTACGTATTATTAGTTTTTGATTTACTTTTGTTTATTTTATATTTTTGTTATCATGTTTCAATCACCTTTCTATCCTTGTTTAATATTCTTCAGTCTTCAATACAGTTTCAGGGTTCGAAGACGTAATTGTCAAAATTATCAAAAAATTAGACTGCACTTACAAAAACCAAGCCAAGTCGTTTATTTTTATTTTCTAAATTCTGGCTAGATTAACTGGAATTTGGTGCTTTGGGTAGATTATGGACAAATTTGAGAGCCATGATTTTTTTTTTTGACGAATTTGGGCTGTCAAAATAACAACATTAAATTTCATTAGGGTTTTATCTGTGTCAGGGATGTGTCAATCTAGCATTGTCTAGTGTTCTTTTTATTTGCAATGGTTTTTTGGGGTTTAATGATGTAAAAATCAAAATTACCTAAAACTCAGGCTGTCTATTTACGAAAACCGAGTCAATTCGTAATATTTATACTTTAACGTATATTTCCCCCCTTTTGGCCAGATTAGCTGTTATTTGCTGATTTGGGTGGGTTATGGGGAACCCACCCAAATCGAATTTTCGTCTTCGAATTTTGTGGCGAAATTTAGCTGTCGAAATAACAACAACCAACTTCATCAGGGTTGTGTTGATGTTTCTATGCAGCCTTGTCCGATTTCTTTTTGTCTTAGATAGATTTTTGGACTTGGGTAATCGAACGTCAAAATTATCTAAAACTTGCACTGTGTGTTTATCAAAACCGAACATTCATAATTTTACGTGCTTTCAAGTTTTTTTCCCATTCTCGTCAGATCGTAATTTGTTAATTTGGGTGAGTTCTGGAGAAATATTAAACATTTAACTAAGATAATGTTGAAATTGTCTAAGAATTGCTCTGCTTTAAAAAAAAAAGCAAAACAAGCGATATATGATAGCTATGTACTTTATTTTAAAGTTTCTCCATTCTGTGAGTTCTGGAGAAATTTTAAAGATTTTGCTAACCCCAATTTTTTCGACGAATTTTTGCTTTGGCAAATCACAGCATAAAGCTTCATTAGAGCACATCATTTAGCATTTGATTTCTGTGTAGCCTTGTCCAATTTTTTTTTTTTTTTTTTTTTTTTTTTTTTTTTTTTTTTATAGATAATGTTGGAATTGACTAAAAATAACACCGCATTTTTAACAAAAATGTACCAAGACATGATAGCTATGTTCTTAAATTTAAAGTTTCACCATTCTGGCCAGATTAGCTGTAATTTGCTGATTTGGGTGGGTTCTGGAGAAATATTAAAAAATTTTGATAGCCATTAGCTTTTCGTCTTCGAATTTTGTGACGAATTTTGGCTATCAAAATAACAAAAATCAGCTTCGTTATAGTTGTTTCGACGTTTCCATGCATCCCTGTCCGATTCCGTCTCCGAAACCGAACATTCGTGATTTTATATACTTGCAAGTTTTTTTTCCGATTCTGGTCAGATCGTAATTTATTTATTTGTGCGAGTTCTGGAGAAATATTAAAGATTTCGATAACCCTGGTTTTTTCGACGACTTTTTTACTTTGGAAATAACAGTATTTAGCTTCATCTAGCATTTGATTTCGTCAATTCGTAATATTTATACTTTTACGTATGTTTTCCTCCTTCTGGCCAGATTAGCTGTACTTTGCTGATTAAGGTAGGTTCTGAGGAACCCACCCGATCTGAATTTTGATAGCCATTATTTTTTCGTCTTTGAATTTTGCGACGAAATTTGGCTGTCTAACAACAATCAACTTCATCAGGGTTGAGTTGATATTTCTATGCAACCCTGTCCAGTTTCTTTTTGTCTTAGATAAATTTCCGGATTCGAGTATTTGAACGTCAAGATTACCTTCCTAATCTTGCATTGAGTATTTACCGAAGCCGAACATTCATAATTTTATGAACTCTCAAATTTATTTCCCATTCTGGTCAGATCGTAATTTGTTAATTTGTACGAGTTCTGGAGAAATTTTAAAGATTTTGCTAGCCCCAATTTTTTCGACGAATTTTTACTTTGGCAAATCACAGCATAAAGCTTCATTAGAGCACATCATTTAGCATTTGATTTCTGTGTAGCCTTGTCCAGTTTTTTTTTTTTTTTTTTTTTAAGATAATGTTTAAATTTTCTAAAAATAACACCGCATTTTTAACAAAAATGTACCAAGACATGATAGCTATGTTCTTAAATTTAAAGTTTCTCCATTCTGGCCAGATTAGCTGTAATTTGCTGATTTGGGTGGGTTCTGGAGAAATATTAAAAGATTTTGATAGCCATTAGCTTTTCGTCTTCGAATTTTGTGGCGAATTTTGGCTATCAAAATAACAAAAATCAGCTTCGTTATAGTTGTTTCGACGTTTCCATGCATCCCTGTCCGATTCCGTCTCCGAAACCGAACATTCGTGATTTTATATACTTGCAAGTTTTTTTTTCCGATTCTGGTCAGATCGTAATTTATTAATTTGTGCGAGTTCTGGAGAAATATTAAAGATTTCGATAACCCTGGTTTTTTCGACGACTTTTTTACTTTGGAAATAACAGTATTTAGCTTCATCTAGCATTTGATTTCGTCAATTCCTAATATTTATACTTTTACGTATACTTTCCTCCTTCTGGCCAGATTAGCTGTACTTTGCTGATTAAGGTAGGTTCTAAGGAACCCACCCAATCTGAATTTTGATAGGCATTATTTTTTCGTCTTTGAATTTTGCGACGAAATTTGACTGTCTAACAACAATCAACTTCATCAGGGTTGAGTTGATGTTTCTATGCAACCCTGTCCAGTTTCTTTTTGTCTTAGATAAATTTCCGGATTCGAGTATTTGAACGTCAAGATTACCTACCTAATCTTGCATTGAGTATTTACCGAAGCCGAACATTCATGATTTTATGAACTCTCAAATTTATTTCCCATTCTGGTCAGATCGTAATTTGTTAATTTGTACGAGTTCTGGCGAAATTTTAAAGATTTTGCTAACCCCAATTTTTTTGACGAATTTTTACTTTGGCAAATCACAGCATAAAGCTTCATTAGAGCACATAATTTAGCATTTGATTTCTGTGTAGCCTTGTCCAGTTTTTTTTTTTTTTTTTTTTTTTTTTTTTTTTTTTTTTTTTTTTAAGATAATGTTGAAATTGTCTAAAAATAACACCGCATTTTTAACAAAAATGTACCAAGACATGATAGCTATGTTCTTAAATTTAAAGTTTCTCCATTCTGGCCAGATTAGCTGTAATTTGCTGATTTGGGTGGGTTCTGGAGAAATATTAAAAATTTTGATAGCCATTAGCTTTTCGTCTTTAAATTTTGCGGCGAATTTTTGGCTATCAAAATAACAAAAATCAGCATCGCTTTAGTTGTGTCGACGCTTGTGTGCATCCGTCTCTGATTTCTTTCTGTCTAAAACTTGCGCTGTGTATTTACCAATACTGAACATTCATGATTTTATACACTTACAATTTTTTTTTTTCGATTCTTCTCAGATCGTTATTTATTAATTTGTGTGAGTTCTGGAGGAATATTAAAAATACCGATAACCCTGTTTTTTTTCAACGAATTTTTTGCTTTGGAAATAACAGCACTTAGCTTCATCAGGGCACAGCCTTTAGCATTTGATTCCTATGTAGCCTTGTCCAGTGTTTTTTTTTTAGATAACGTTATAATTGTCTAAAAATCGCACCGTTTTTTGATTAAAAAATAGAGCCAAGACAGAAAAAATATGTACTTTAATTTAAAGTTTTTCCATTCTGGCCAGATTAGCTGTAATTTGCTGATTTGGGTGGGTTCTGGAGAAATATTAAAAATTTTGAGTCATGAATTTTTCATCTTTGAATTTTGTAGCGAATTTTGGCTATCGAAATAACAAGAATCAGCTTTATTACGGTTGTATGTTGTATGGACGTTTCTATGCAATTGTCTCTAGTTTCTTTCTGTCAGACTGGATTTTGGATTTGAATGTGTGAACGTCAAAATTATCCAAAACTTGTACTGTGCATTTGCCAAAACCGGACAGTCATTGTTTTATGTATTTTTTTTGTATAAATTTTTTTTTCCCATTTTGGCTAGATTAATTGTAATTTTCTGCTTTGAGGGGGAGGGGGTCCGATTTAATAATAAATTTAATTATTCTTAAAATAAAAATTTCGGCAGTCATTTTTTGCCTTCAATCTTGGGATTTTGGGTGTCAAAATAATAACATGTGATTTCATTAGGGTTTATTTGATGTTCCTACATAGCTTTTTTTGATGTTTTTATTGATTTTTGGGATATTATGACCTTGGTGTCAAAATGATCAAAAAATGCCATGTCATGAACATTTGGTTTTTTTTTTTGTTGTTTTTTATTTTGTTCAGATTGATTGTAATTTTTAACTTGGATTGGTCCTGGAGAAATGTTAACATTTTGATTGTCAAACATAATGACAATTCATTCATTAAAGGTCATGTTGACCTTCAATTTATGATCTAGGGCCCCCTTGTAATTCAACTCAATCCCTCAGTCAATCAAACCCCTGCAACAGGTTAGGTTGAATGGGGTGATTTAAACGGGGTTTGGTTGAATTAGGAGTTCAATTTGGGTTTAATGGGGTTGAGTCGCACGGCACACCCTGAGAGATTATTGGTTGTCTAAACAACGAATGTAAGTTGTGTTAACTTATGAATTTGAGCCACATCTTCCAAGCGGCTTACTGCAACTAGCTTTCTGGTGAACAGCTTTTGGCTTCAACACCTTCTTGAAGGATGCAAATGTAAAAATGATCTTTATATGTGTCCTATCTGGAACTTTTGACAAAAACGACCTAGGTAACTTAGCCTTTTCTTTTCTTTTCTTTTTTTTTTGTCTTGAAGTGGCTACGGTTTGAAATGACAGGAAGAAAATATGAATTTTACCTGAGAAACGTTGATTTTAGCCTTGATAAATTGGGGAGATACCTTGGGGGTAATTATAATAATGTATATGATTAAATATTTTTGATGTATGGTTTGTGGTACCAACTGCAACATATCGTCTGGGGATCGGCTTTTTCTGTGTTATCACACTAGTCTGTTTTCATCAATCCCCTTAGGGGGGGGGGGGGGGTACCTCAAAGGGTAGCCGTTCAATGGTGTTTGTTGGTTAATTTAATTAAATCTATAAAAAAGCTCAATTTCTGTGAAAGTTCCTGCATGATTTCTGGTAGCCCATTTGATAGGATAGTGTGTTTAGGTTTCTGAAAAGAGCGACCAAAGCCAACAGCTGTAGCTTGTACAGAAAGGATAAGATACTAATATCATTGGAGACATTAGTTCATGACCTATCTTTTCACTGAACAAAAATTTTATGATGTTACTTAGACTTCCTAAGTCTGTTAATTAGTCTCCAATGATACTAGTATCTTATCCCTTCGGTTCAAGCTATAGTTGTTGGCTCACCGCAAAAATTGCACTTTTCATAGATCAAGTTTGCTTCGTTAAAAAAAAAATGCTAGAGAAATTTGAAAAACGTAGTTTGGTAGTGTGTGAAACTCAATCGCCTCTGATGGCACAGTAGACTGATCTCTGTTTGCCAATACGGGGCTCGGGGTTCGATTGCAGCTACCGCACAGCCGGCGCGAAAAAAACCTTTATAGTCACGAAGCGTCGTTAATTTGTGGAATAGATTAGATCTACCTCAATCTCAGCTATCGATTGATAACAAGATTGTTTAATTTTCAAGGCTGGTGTAAATGCTGATGCTGTTGAAGAGATGTACAAGAAAGCCCATGCTGCTATACGAGCTGATCCTGAGCATAAACCTATTGTGAAAGACAGGTATGTCTTTTCTCTCTCTCCCGCTTTCTCTCCACTCTCACTTCCTTTTTACATCTTCTCTCCCCTCCCCTCTCTCACTTTATCTCTCCGAAGAGTTTTAAGAATTATGTATTCTAAATCACCTTTTTACTCAGCGTTCCATTATACAAATGTTTTTGGGGTATCCAGAAATTTATGAAATTTCGTAAATGCAGGGATGCTAACACAAAGTACAAAGTGTTAATACTCGCTTACGGCAATTTTCCTGGATATTTCTGGGAACACGATTACCTTTTGGGGAATTCACGAAAAAATTGGGTATAGTGGAAACGAAGGGTCGCTAACTTTTCATGATCAAGAAATCATGTTCACCAGGTGATGTGTGCCAAGTATGGTGGAACTGTGTGGCAGACGTGGCGCTATTTATAAATGGAAAGGGGGCGTGGTCTAAGAAATAATACATGTGGCGCTCCGAGATGTACATCATATAGTGGAAAGTGGGCTCCAGTGGAAACACTGTTTCTGCCATTAAATAAAAACACAAGTTTTTTCAACTGAAAAAAAGGAGCAACATTAAAACTTAAAACGAATAGAAATTATTGCTTATATGAGGGGTTTGCCCTCTCGTTAATACCTCGCTCTTTACGCTAAAGTTCGAACTCTGTTCCAATTATTTAAGATTTACCCGTGAATCACAAAAGCCGTTTAATTATAATAAATAGTTCTTATGAAAGTATTAAAATAAACTTTAGCGTAAAGAGCGAGGCATTGACGAGGGGCAAACCCCTTCATATAAGTAATAATTTCTGTTCGTTTTGAGTTTTAATGTTGCTCCTTACTTTCAGTTGAAAAACTTTTTTTTTATTTCTGATCATTTTTTTAATAATGCTGTGAATTCCGGCGCCCCTTTCATGGAAAATTCCCTTCCCTCATGAAAAATTCTTCCATGGGAAGATCCCCACGTAATGTCCTCCCCCCGACTCCCCCCCCCCCTCCGACTCCCACCAGAAAAAAAAAGCCCGGAAAACGTCTGTATACTTCCCGATTATATGTAAACAATGGGCAAAGTTCATAACTTTCAACCCTTTCCCCGGGGACTGTGGGGGATTAAGTCATCCTCAAAGACATAGTTATTAGATTTTTCGGTTTATGTCAAAATTTTGATCGGAAAACTTTGGAAAAAATGAACGTGGGAGGGGCCAAGTTGCCTTCTATTTTTTTTTTTGGTCACTTGAAAAGGGTACTAGAACTTTTAATTTCCGTTTGAGTGAGCCCTCTGGCGATATTCTAGACCACTGGGTCGATACGATCACACATAAAAAACAAGCTAATAAACACGTATCCGTGATATCCCTTCTGGCAAAAACACAATTTCACATTTTCGCATAAATGAGCATGAAACGTCTACAGGAAGGTTCTCTGATACGCTGAATCTGTTGGTGTGATTTTCATTAAGATTCTATGACTTCTAAAGGATGTTTCCGTTTTTTTTTCCTAAAATAAGGCACATTTTCTCAGGTTCGTAACTTTTGATGGGTAAGACTAAACTTGATGAAACTTATATCTGATTTCAGCATAAAAATTCGATTCTTTTTGTATCTATTCGTATCAAATTCCGTTTTTTTACAGTTTCGGTTACCATTGAGCCGGGTCGCTCCTTACTTACAGTTCGTTATGATGAACTGTTTGATTATATCAGTATAATAAAAGAACTAGGAACGGATCATTAGAGATGTTTCTAGCACTAAAATAACATTTGGTCCTGAATCTTAGATAAAGACATTAGCTTGGCCATTCTGTGACAATCAAGTTCCAAGTTCTTATAAACATGTTGAATTACATATTTTACTGGCTAATTTTAATGGGAGAATTGGCAAGAATTTGAGATAACTTTTGTTGCTTTTACGGGCCATGAGCTTGCTGGTAATGCTATATATTAAAGACTAGGAACATGTTTATTTGATTCTCCTTATTGACAAAAAAACTCTGAATAAAGACAAAAATGCAAAGTACCCGTGGGAAAATATCATCAAACTAAGGCTTGCAGAAGTAAATAGTAAGCCTTAATAAGTGTCGTAATGGGAGTGTAAAATTTATTGTGAATGGGCGTTAAAGGGATTTGTCGCTATAATTCCTGCCAGCGTCCGATGTGAATTACTCGTAACCTTGCTCAGACTTGTTGGTAAGAATATTTAGGAGGTTCTCACTCGGGCTTTTGGTGTCTAGGCCACTGCTCTTGGGGGTCTAAAATCGGGGTACCCCGGAGGCATGTAAAGTTGAAATAGCAGCTTGCTAATTCGGATACTCTAGGGTTGTGTTTCCAGGCACTAGGTTTGAAGCATGTTTTGAGCAGGTTCAACAAAAATTGTTGTCGGGTTATCCGTGTTCAACCCAGCAAAACTTTAAATCGTTTTCTTCTTATGGGTTCTAAGCGTGTTGGATAGGTATTCTTCAAAATTGTAATGCGCCAGAATAGCATGGTTGAACACGGGTTCTGAGAAGACATTCGCCGTGTTGAACACGACACTCAAAACGATAACTGCACAACCCGCGTCGGACTCGGTGTTGGATGTGGGTCGCCTGAAAACAAGGATTTGGAAATCCATTTTAGGGTGTTAACTGCCACCTGTTAAAGATATCGGCCTTACTGTTCGCAACAAGGCTAAAAACCTTTGCGTTTGTTTGAAAACGGCCTGAAATGACATTTCTATGTCACGGCCATAGTTCAAAAGTGTGTCTTGTTGTCACAATCGTTTGCCGTATTGCTTCAATTCGCGATTCCTCCCTAGTGTCTGAGGTGTATATTTTCTCTCACATTGGGCCAAATGTGGAATACGACTGTCCGTTGTGGCGCCCTAGGTTAACCTCGACCCAAAGTGAGAGCTCGAGGGTATCCGAAATCAAGCGTTCATAACTATTTTAGGAGCCTAGTATGTTTATGAAAATCGTCTCGGGTTAATGTGCCTACCGATACTTAAACATAGAAGACCTGACGATGAAATGTCTGAAACTAACCGATGTTTTCCCCGACTGTGTGTCAAATACATTACTGAAGCCTGGTACAGTAGTTTTCCCGATCGGGTGGCCTTCACAAGCTAAGCTTGCCACCTGTTAATTTGATTGACCGACACTTGTCATTTGTACATTACTTAGTGTGTAATTTTAATTCCAGAGTTTTTTAGTGTATTGTAAATAAGTAATATAATTGACATACAAATAACATTTACAATAACAAATGTAATAAGTAATGGAGCTATTTATTTATTCATTTTATATAATAGTACAATGTAATCAATTTAACAACCATAATATGATATTTAACTTTGAGTAGAAGCAATTTTCATTTGTGGCCCTTTTTTGTGTAAAATAAAATTGAGGTTTGACATCAAAATTCTGCTGAAATGGAATTGGGATAGGGCTGAATGGATTATTGTTATGGACATTTATACCATCATCTAAAATAAAAACACTCCCTGCAAAAAGCAAGCATTGAGCAATTGGGGTTTTTGTTTTGTGATACAATTACCGTTTGCCGTGTTCATCCTTAACACGCCATTTGCTATATTTTTCAATACGATCTTGTGACTTCAAAGTGCTGTTCCTCAAAATTTGTTTTGACAGGAAATGGGTTTTGATTCTGGGTGTTTGTTATCACGGAGATTGATTTTAAAGTATCTATTATTTGTATTTAATGTTTTGTTGTGCTCTATAACTGTGCTTTTTGAGGTTCTCTTTTCGCCACTAGTTTGTCATAGATTTCTTAAAATTCGTGTTAATTTTTATGCATTTAGAAGCGAAAATTCTTGTTTCTAAATTTTTGTGTTCTTTTATAGGAGTAAACTGGTTAAGAAGAGGTTCAACCCCAAGAAGCTTACACTCGAGCAGAGGAAGGAAAAGGTGGCTACAAAGAAAAAAGAGGTCTTGGAACAGATCCAAGGGGAGGCTGAATAAACCTCTTGATTTTTTATTTTTCTTTTCTGAAAAATAAAAGTGGCTGCCTCATTTTTTTTATTCTCTTTTTGTCAAAATCTTTTTCGTTTATATATAGGGCTCTATCGCAGATTTTATACTGGTATCTTTTTAAGAAGGGTTTGAGTAGGTTTTACAGGCTGTTGGGATAAGTTTTTTATGTAAAGATGAACTTACTGAACACCTAGAAAGAAATATAGCATCAACTGCAAGAAATATAGGTTCAACAGCTAAGGGTGAGAGGGGCCAAAAATATGAAAACACGAATTCTGTTTATAATTTGCTATGTATTTAATGAAGTCGCATGATGAGAGTTTTTTTTTACCTTCTCATATTAGATTGTTGAAGATACGACTCTTACCAGCTTCTCATGCTATTTGAGTATGGTCCAAAAACAGGGGCGTCGTTTTGGGGTGGCAAGGGAGGGGCAGTTGCCCCCCCATCCTCAATAATGTAGAGATAAAAAATATAAATTCCGTGCCCTTTGACTATCTAGATATGGATCCCTCCCCCCCCCCCAATTCAAATGCTGGAGATTCGTTCCTGTCCAAAAAGTATGTGCGACAAATGAGTGGAAAAGTACAACGCCATCTAGAGTTTGACGTTTCTTTGCTCTTTTTTTTAGTGTGAATCACAAGTAAATAAATTAATTTACTTGAGGTGATTGATAAAATGAGTGTCTAATTAGTGTGTCAGGCTATTGGCCCAAATGATAAATAAACTATATGGTTAGTTAACCCTCTTGACAGATTGCTTACCATTTACCGGTTAGTCTCTTGCTTTCGATGCACATGGTAGACATATAAAGACAAATCTCTTGACAAAAGACAAAAAAAAAACTGCGTTGTCTTGATCACTATTGTCTCTGTCGTAATCTACGCGTCCAACGGCAGGAAGGAGTAACCAAGAGATTCATGAGCGCTGTAAACAACATTACTCGGTCTTAAAAATTTTAAGACAACCGCTCGTTTGTCTGTGTCACTGTCTAGCGCATGAAGACGATCGATACGTCTCAATGCCGCTATAAAATGACGTAGAGTCGCTTGGAGGCTTCTGCCTTTTTGGCTGGCTCTGGTACAGTGGCTTGGTCTACCATGTCGAAGCTGTTGCACCAGCGTTGTCAACGCTTTGAGACATGTTATACCGGTTTTTCGACCAGAATTGTACCACCAAAGGTTCTTTGCGTTACAATTGTAAGAATTCTGCATCAGTTTCCATTTCATATTCGAAAATACTAGAACAAACTGAACAGAAAACAATCTTTTTTGGTATATTTTCTTCCCCATTCTGAAACTAATATTTTTTCGTATGAAGTTTGCAAATATTTCCTTTTGTGTGGCGATAGTATTCGAAGGAATTCCCATTTCCTTGGCTTACATTCCAAATAGGTGAATGGAGGATTTTCGAAAATTTTCAAAAAGCAATGGGCGAATTCAATCAAACCGTACTGAAATATACCTGCCAAATATTCAAATCTAAAGTACTGTAGCAGGATTTCTAAATTGTAAGAAAGCGATACGGTTGTACATGTTGTCAACGCTGCGTTGCATATGACCGTGTCTCATGGAAAACCTCTATTGGTGAATTTATGGATGCTGGACGAGGAGACTCAACGTCTAGTGTCCCTAAAGAGTAGAGGCAGCCTAAAGAGTAAAGTTAGAGCACAGAGCATTGCTTCAATTGTTATTGGTAATTCGCAGTGCTTTTGAGGGGAAATTCTTCTAACATCTGTTCATGTCTTCAATTCCTTCAACTTATATTGTAAACGTTTATGGCGGTCTAATGAAGCAAAAGAGAAAGGCTTCAAAGATTTTCCGGTTTTTTGGGGGAATACAAAGGGACCTGTTGCATTAATGAGTGGAGGAGACGGACGGCAAGACTGCAGAATAAACTCATCCTATATTAAACGTATCTCTTACTTAGACATATATTTATTTTATTAACGGTTTTGGGTGATGCTCAACCACGCCAATCACACATGCCGTAGATAATTTCGGAGACCACACTGCCTTTCCATGACGATAAATAAAAGTTCAAATAGGGATAAAATCCTTTTAATAGACAGTGATGTAATAGAAATTCACAAAAATACCAGATATTTCGGTCACATATACAGTGACCGTCATCACATATACTGATGACGGTCACTGTATATGTGACCGAAATATCTGCTATTTTTGTGAATTTCTATTACATCACTGTCTATTAAAAGGATTTTATCCCTATTTGAACTTTTATTTATCACACATGCCATTCAGCAAAATGGAAGTGGGCCATATTTTAGTGCTGTGTTATTGAATAGACCCTATTAGAAAGATCACAGAATGTTTTGAAATGATATTTTAAAGAAGAATTGAGAAATTTTACTAGTAAATTTGTTTTTAAATTACATGTAGAGAAGGGGAGCAATAGGCCAAAATAAATAAGAGAACGAAAAAAGGAGGAAAATCAATTAATTAAAATTAAGAAGGGTAAAAATATTCAAAGGAAATGTAGAATTGGAAGAAGAGAAAACAAGTATACAAATTTTAGCATGGTTAAACGCAGAAATGGCTCAGTCTCAACTGTTCCTAAACTCTTTATGACAAAACTGGAAAACCCCCGTCGCATCAAATGGAATATCTCTTTTAAAATTGCATGCTAAAGGAATTTAGAAAAGAAAAATCAATTAAAACAAAAACTTGGTGAAGTAGAAAGTTAGATCAATAGAATATCATCGAAAAACTATTTAAAAATATTGCATGATCACACCATTGCCTAAATCCAATATAAAAATTCACAGTAACAATAAATCAATATTTGGAGGTCTGTAAAAACGATTCTTTTTTCCCCAGAAGTTTAGATTCGTGATTTGATTTTGACATGCACTAGACAACTTAGCCATAATATAACTGACAAAAGGGGCTATTTTCACGCCAATATAATTTCAGTTACGTGGAAAATACTAAGCCATGTACTACCAAGGGAATGTGACCTATTAGCGCAAATAAAAGACAGGTCTTATTGATTGGTCAGAACTCTGTTTCTTTCGCATCATAAATTTAATAATCGCTTGAAACGTAAAAGGTCTACAACTTCCATTGATATTTTACCGATCCAAAAACATAACATTTTGACTCGAAATCCTTAAAAATGATTTCAGAATTCTTTACCCTGTTCTTCGGCAATCAGCTCTCGTTTAAGAGCATTATGTATTTTTTAGGGAGGGGGGGGAATGTATTTTCTAAAATCTAGGGGGGACCAACTTGTGTTTTTTTCAACATTTTCATGAATACACCAAAAAACCATTTTTCAATCAGAATCAGACGGTAAAAATGGCTAGCCAGTTGCCAAAATACATTGCCGCCTCCTCCCAAGCATTTTAGCAAGTAACAAGTCTGACATCTAACGACTAGTAAATTTCATTGCCCCCCTCCTCCCCGCCAAAAATTTTGCCCAGTGACGCCTCTGGCTCATGCAAGACTAATTCTTCAGAAGGTAATTACTACGAAGGTAGATCATAATCAGAAGGTAATTACGGGTGTGTTTTTTGATGAAGTTATTGCAATAGCAAGATCATCCACATAAGTCGGTAAACTTGACAAGCCAGTCTGTAAAGATTGGCAATGAATAACACGTTCCCACATTTCAGAATCTTGGAGGGGAGAAGCCAAGAAATCTAGGTAGCATTCCCCCCTCCCCCAAATTTAAGCCACTGATCGAAACAGAGCTGACTTCCAATGATCAGATCTCCTGGAAAAACGCTAGGTATCATTTGCGATCAGCTGTTTTATTCTTAAACGGCTTTGAGACATAAGATTTCACTAAGGAATGTCTTGCAATAAAAAATAAAGAAAAACGACTTTGGTGCCTTGTAACCAACCACCCTGACTCTGAAAAACTAACTCCCCTCTCACGCCCACCATTTCCTCAAACACATCCAATCAAAATATTGAGATACCCATTCGGTTCAACTTAGTTGAAAGTTCTGGAAATTAGGTCTTTGAGGATGAAAACCCCCTTACAGCCCTCAGGGCAAGAGTATATATATATACATATATATATATATATATATATATATATATATATATTCGCGGAAGATTTGCAAATACAGGTCATTTTCAAGAAATAAGCTTAAAGGCTAAACCACAATCAATTTTAGGCATGAACGGGAACATAAGCTGGAGTTCATTTAAAAACAGCAAATTAAAGGAAAACAGTAAAAGCTTAAATTTGTAGACTTAGGGAGGGGCAAATACCCCTCCGTAGGACCTAACTGTTCATATAACTTCTTATCGTATCTTATCGATACAATGTACCCACTATGTTTTTCGAGGGACACCAAAAAGTAGTAATTATCGAGTACTCTTTTAATGTTTAGTAAAAGCAATATTTAAAACTATAAAAAGGATACATATAAAATTTTTGTTTGAACATCTTGAACCTTTTAGACTATGTATCTAAAAAGCTTGACCTATAACCATACGACATAGAAGTCATTTAAAAATTCAAACTGATCATCAAAAATAGTTACTTGTCCAATACTGTTACTGTTGTCCGTCAAAGCCTGGACCAGGTAACTAAATTTTTTATTTGTGCACTCTTGGGTAGATCACTTCTCAGTGATAAAAAAAACAAGGGGTTAATCACAAATTATACCACACGAAATTCACCATATTCACAACTATTTAATAACAGCACACTATATAACAATATCACACAGTAATTAGGCAAGTTCCGTATTAAGCGAAGACGAAGCCCCTCTGATTATAAATAAAATTTTCGACATAATTAAAGATTGGCAATGAATAACACGTTTCCGCACAAGCGAATAATAAACAATTACTTTATGTAATAAATTAAAAGTCATATTTTGTTCAGCAATATGGTATATAGCAGGGATAGCCAAACGACGGCTCACGGGCCACCTGTGGCACTTCAGTGTTCAATGTGTTGCACGGAGAATTAATTAGTGGAGCTCCTTTTTCTTTATGATATAAAAGGCAAATGAGAAAATTTCAAGTTAATAACGTTTTTTGGCTCTCAAATATCTGAACTTATCATATTAAGTGCATTTGACCACCCTTGGTATATAGGTATTAATCACATTCATCACCTGTGGCATATAGTTCAGGGTGGTGAAGGTATCCCATTTGGTACCATTATACTATTTCTGTTATTGATACCATTAGGATCGAGGATCAATTCCCTTCGTTTCGCAACTGCTTCGTAATCAAGGCTTAAAGGTTCACCGTCACTTCGTACAAGGCCATGATACATCAAACTCTCATTCGACATAGGGATCGAGAAATGTTCCAGTTCATCTTCGCTGCTGATTTTTCTAAGCCTCGGCTTAAACCTGGGCTCTTGAGGTTGCAGATGCTGATGAACAATCACTTCTGGAATGACGTTCGCTTGCTCAAACTTAGAATCCGACCAGTGCACGACACAACAGAGCACTGATCTGACGAAGATAATGGCAAAACCAAGAGCAGTCATGAGAGGACCGATTAGTCGTAATTCTTCAGTTCGGAAGCTTCTGTCACCCAAACCAACGAAGCTGATGATAATTCCTATGGCTGCAACGGCTAATCCGATGTATATGAAACCCATAGGAGGATTAGTCGCTTTCTTTGCGATTGTAACATCTTTAGTGGATTCCTAAAAGTAAAAATGTTCGAGTTAGTGAGGGAATGATTTCTCAAGTTATCGTATGATTTTATTTTTAACATTTTTAAGGTATAAATTTGTCTTTACGTCACTCTTGAGAATTGATAGATTTTTACAAGGCTCTTCATCACCTGAAACTGATTGGCTGCCTTACAGTTTCATATCTTATGACGATTTGCCATAATTCGGGCCACGGCTCTTGCCACAGTGCACACAGTGATGAGAACGGGTGTTTTTTTTAGTCACGGTCTATTCGCCAATTCAAAGGGCACAAGAATAAAAAAATTTTCGTTACATCGAGAGATTTATATTTTCTGCAATTGTTGGTTTGATACGCTGCCCTCTTAAAAATTAAGCACCTAAAAAGTTTCTGAAGCGGGGCCTGCAATGTAAAAAAAGGCATTTCAGGTCACTCTAATTTTTTAAGGAACAAGGTCCTTTAAACAAGTTTTATCTTGAGAGGATTCTCCTTACACCCCCCCCCCCTTTCTAGATGGTATGCAAACCCAATAATTCATTTTACATTGAAAACTATCCGATATTTAAATGGGAACCCCCCTCCCAGCATTTTTTCTTAAATCTTAGTCTAGATATATTATTTCAACAAGGTAAGGGGTACCCCCCCCCCCTCCATTCCAGATTTATCAGAAATACATATCACGTATAGCTGGAAAATCTTGACCAACGAATTAATAGTATGAGCCTTCAGCCCCCCCCTTCTGCAGGAAGGCTCACTGACTTTTTTTCTCATTAGGTAGTGTGCAGGTATTACTTATAACGGTGGTAATTTGTCTTCGGAGTTTGGAAAATTCTAAATCAAGCTCTCCGGTAATTTAAGTTTGATTTGTTATTAATTTGATCGGGGCAAAATTGATGTTAATAGAGACAAATAGCTGAAGAGAGACTTTTTTTTTAATTCATCCCTTCTATTGCCAGTATAAGATGTACTAAAACTGTAGTTTGCAATTTGAATGTGCCTTCTTGAAAAATACTAAACCACTGATTCAAATATGACGAAATCTGGGGAAAATGATAAAAAAAAGACAACAAACCAGCAACACGAAATGGATGTGTTTCGTAGATAGGGGGCTGAAATAACTATTGTAGGGCTCTCAGACATGCCGAGCCTAAGCTAATGGTCTAATTTTCTTAAGCAACCCTATATTTTTGGCGACGCTTCTCTCCCTCTGTTTTTGAATAAACAAATTATGTTACTAAGTTTCGAAATGTAGCTTCAAATTCATTAAATGGGATGTTGCCAGAATTAGCATAAAAATACTTAACACATACGTATAATGTTTACACATTTATGGAGTTAACAGTTTTGGTTACTATTGACAAGCGTAAAGGGTAGCTCATTGCTCAATCTTCATTACCATGAATATGAGAGCGGCAAATCGCATGTATATAGTGAAATGTCCTTTCTATAGAAAATGGTGGCTAGGGCACGTTCTGTGGATGAAGGATGACAGACTACCAGAGACTGTCCTTTTCAGCCAACCGTCTAGGGCTAAACGGAAAGCGAGTCGTCCTCGGTTGAGGTGGGAGGATCTGGTAAGGAAAGATTTAAGGGAAATGGGAAGCTCCTGGGAAGGTGTTAAGAGGGGGGGGGGGGTTTGAAAAGATTAAGATGGAAGAGGAACGTGCGTAACTTTGTTGGCCTTAGGCGGTTCGGTGTTTTGGTGAATTGTTAATAGTAGTAGTAGTAGATCAAAAGGGTAATTTCTCATGGGGCATCAAGGTTGCATTTTATGGCGCACTTCATGGCACCTGGTGCTCATCCCGGAACGCCACGTGTGTCGTACGGTTCTACCACGCTTTGCACAGTCCCAAAATACTTAGTATACTCTCCAAAACGCCTGGCATAGTTCTGCCATGCTTGGCAAGCGCCACCTTGTGTATACGATTTCTAAGAGTTGTCAATCCCTCGCTTGCTTGATATTGTGTTCCGAAAGTGTAGGCTTTTGCAATCATTTTTGTCCTTTTCTGGATATTAGTCATGCGCTGTGAAATTTCAATTTTAATATAATTCTTTGCCTCAAGATGTTCAGAATATTTGATGCTGCTGATACTTGTAAACCAGTGGCGTCAGTTCCTGCATTATAGAGGAGGGGCAAAATTTGTTTTCCAAATCTAGGGGGGAGTGCTTTTACAGTTTTTCAATGTAAGTGCCATATAAAGTCATTTTAGAGGGGGGGGGGCTGTAAATCTTAGGGAGCCAATGCCCCCTGAATTGATGCCAGCATTGCAAGCTCCTAAGTAGTGCATACTAATATAATATTGTGCGGGTTTTTGAATGTTACCTCGTTGGTTTTTGTTGTTTTCATCTTTTCTAAAGTGTTGATATGCAGTTCCATTTTTACTCATTGCTTATAATTCCTTTTTTCTTTTTTTCACGCACTTTACTTGATAATCTTGTATG
Organism: Artemia sp. Qi Xiang Cuo; assembly: GCF_049724085.1. Classification (NCBI taxonomy): domain Eukaryota; kingdom Metazoa; phylum Arthropoda; class Branchiopoda; order Anostraca; family Artemiidae; genus Artemia; species Artemia sp. Qi Xiang Cuo. The sequence goes on along the minus strand of NC_142796.1, from coordinate 4,715,270 downwards.
GGTTTATTGTGGCTATTAAATGAAAAAAGAACAATTTTTTTTAACTGAAAGTAAGGAGCGACATTAAAACTTAAAACGAACAGAAATTATACCTGATATGAAAGGGGCTGTCCCCTCCACAACGCCTCGCTCTTTACACTATTTTTTTTATTGTTTTAAAAAATAAAATTGTGTGACAGAGTCAAACCTTCAACAACTTTTAACAGTCCGTTACCACGAACTGTTTGATTAATCTATCTATTTGTCCATTCCGGAGAGGATTTCGTCGTCTGAGCACCCGGGATTGTTCAAAAGTAAGTTAAAGAGGCATTTTTTAGGTGACGGTTCATATTTTTTTCTTTTTTTTGTTATCATTATTATTATAGAGTGGACCGATGGGAGATTTTTTTTGTGTGTGTGTGTTTTTCCCCCTTTTTTATGGTTATTCATTTACTTAATAGTTAAGTGTATGTAGCCACACAGCTGCGTGGCTACTTGTGGCACTGCATGTGGCACTACTGTGTGGCACTGCTTGTGTATTTTTCTTACTTTTTTGGGTGCTATGTCTTTATGGGTGTCTTAAGTTTTGAAGCGATCTTTCACTCTAAATGTAAATAGATGTGTTCATCTGCTTCTATTAGGGGTTTCCCAGTCATAACTATTTAGCCCTCTTCTTATTTCTCTATCTTTTTGTAGAGGATTATAGTGAAACTGTTTCCTTCAGTAAATTAAATAAAAAACTTTTTTCAACTAAAAGTAAGAAGTGACATTAAACCTTGAAACGAAGAGAAATTATTACGTATATAAGGGGGTCTCTCCCTCCTCAGTACCTCGCTCTTTACGCTAAAGTTTGAAGTTCTTTCAATTATTTAAAAATGAATCCTGAAACACAAGTGCCGTTTAATTAAAATAATAAGCTTATTTAGAAGTTCTAAAACAACTTCAGCGTAAAGAGCGAGGTATTGATGAGGGGGAAATCCTCTCATATATGTAATCATTTCTGTTCGTTTAAAGTTTTAATGTTGCTCCTTACTTTCAGTTGAAAAAAATTGTTTAAAAAAATTAAATTTCTGATTATTGTTATACAGAAACTAGAAATCCAGCTCCCCCACCATGGAAAATTCCCTTCCCCCTCGAAAAACTCGTTCATAGAAAGATCGTCCCACTTGCCCCCCCCCCCCCCCCCCCAACAAAAAAATCTATCCCAAATTTTGATCGGACGACATGTCGAAAAAAAGGGGCGTGGTAGGGGAGCTAGCTGCCCTCCAATATTTTTGCTCTTAGAAAGGGCACTAGAACTTTTAAATTCTGATCAAAGGAGCCCTCTCCTGACTTTTTAGGATCACTGGTTCGATACGATCAGTCCTCAAAAAAAAAAAAAAAAATAAACACGCATCCGTGATCTTGCTTCTGGCGAAAAATGCAAAATTCCACATTTTGTATATAGGAGCTTCAAACCTCGAATCCTTGAACCTTCAAACCTTGAAGTAGGATTCTCTGATATGTTGAAACTGGTGGTGTGATTTTCATTAAGACCACTGTTTCCTCGTTTTTCAAACGAGGTGGTGTTTTCCTCATTTTTAAAAATTTGGGCAAATTGGGCATTTTTAAAAATGCCCAAAAATTTGGGCATTTTTAAAAATCTCAGGCTCGTAACTTTTGATGGGTAACTTTAAACTTGATGGAATTTAAATGTTTTGAATAAGCATCAAAATTCAATTCCTTTGATGTAGGCCTATTCATTTTTTTATCAAAACTTTGTTTTTTAGAGTTTTGGTTGCCATTGAGCCGCATCGCTCCTTACTTACAGATGGTTACCATGAACTGTTTGATATCAGAGGCGTAATTTGCTGTGGGACAGGGGGTAGGGGAAGCATAATTCAGGCATGAGAAAAGGGTCAGTTTTCTTTAGTATATCTTTGTCTTTACGTTATCATATGACTCATTTTTCAGTTTTCACTGTCACTTTCATTTGATTTGGGAAAATTGGCTCAAACTTTATCCCCCCCCTCCCAGGATTTTGAAGAAATTACGCCACTGGTAAATATATGCTAAAAGTACACAATTCTGTAATAATACATACATATGCAAAATTATGTACCACGACAGTCTTCAGAAAAAAAATGCAACTTGTGTAAACATTGCTCCTCCCCCTCCCCCCGTACTTATAAATTATCACGTTGGATTGCTCTCGTCCCTAAAAGAATCGCCTATTCTTTCAAACATTTGATCAATTTTGTCTTGATCCATTTTTTAGTTGTAATTTTTCAAAAGATTATAAAGAAGGTCCATCTTTATGTACATCTGTACATAGGGAGGATTCTCCCTGACGACCACTCAAAGAAACTTTTTTCAAAATTTTTTCTTAAATTGCTTTGAAAATGCTAAACCCTTGACGTCTGGGACTGAAAACACGATTCGTAGCACACGAACCCTGTTTGTACTTTTCATGTATGGGATTTTACAAAACTTCAAGCAATTCGGAAAATGAGCTTCACGCCCCTAATATTTAAATAAATTTCATTTGTGTCACTTTAAACAAAAAGTCATGACAGCCCATCTGCTGCTCGAAAAGAATTAATTAGGATATCCTGGGTTTTCAACTAGATAATTTTAGACAAAGATTTCGTCACGAACTTAATTAAGCTTTATGGCTAGTGCAAGATTTCTTCTTGCTCTAGTAATTTCTGGGCGTCAAAATAGTAACCTACATCAATTTTTAGTACATGGGTTAACTTCAGGTTTGTATTGTATAAAAAGAATGAAAAATTAAAAAAATAAATTATTCTGTCATAATTCATTGTAAATGCTTTCATAAGATTTAATGAAAGAGCAGGACAAGGGCAGATGCAGGATTTTTTTTAGGGGGGGTCGCAATATAGGTTGATCCGATAAACTTGCGTTAGGAGCAAATTTAATTAACGCAGAATTGTGTTAATTAAGCAAATTACAGTACTTTAGACTACGTTAGGGGGGCGCGCGCTCCCTCGCCCCTCCACTGGATCCACCACTGGAGCACGAATGTCAACTGGGAGGGGAGGGCATCTGTTTTGAACTAATTAGTTTTTATTTTATTAGCTTTTTGAACTTATTGATATTAGCTTCAGACTAAGATTTAATGAAAGAGCAGGAATGTCAGCTGGGAGGGGGTGTATTTTGAGTGAATATATCATAATATTCGCTTCAGACTTGTAATCAAGCGGCTTTGAACCCCTTAAATACCAATTATGGTGGACATCGAGCAACATTTATGATATACGTGCTTAGTAGGTTAGGAATTAGGAATATAATACTGCTATATTTTAGTGACGAAAATTCATTCATTTAAGATTATTCCTTTTTTAATTCCTGATTGAACACGGTTCAAAGAGGAGCATCCTATCCAAAGCCATATCAACGATTCTTGTTCAGGGTGGGGGTATTTTTTGGGAGAGGGTTTACAAAAACTTTGAAAACGTATGCAAAATGTATTTTTACGCATTTTCATTATGTTTTTTACGAGTCGAACAAACATTTTTTTTTGGGGGGGGGGCTCAAGCCCCTTAACCCCTCGCTTAGTACGGCTCTGATCCTGTTTATATGTACGAAGTTAAGGAGGATTTAGGACATAGTCCCAAGAGCTTCAATTTGGACACTAGAATCATATAGATTGAGAATGCGAGGATGACTGATTCCAGCACATTGCGATGGTTATTGAAATGTATCTCCTTAATGTGCTTTGATTTTAAACAATAATATTGTAATATTAGCCTCAAAATTGTATTCAGAAAGCTTAGTAAGTACAATTTAATTATTTTAGACAACTCTCTAAATGATCCCTATAAGACCATGAGTCAAAAGAGGCGCAAATTGTTTACCTGTAAGAAGTTGGGGGCTTGGGAAGGGATTTTTGACGAGGGTACAGGACATAGGGGGGTACGAGTCACAGTTTTTAGAATATGTACTTAGTGTGTTTTGATTTTAGACTCGTAAAAACTGAACTTAGCCTAAAGTTTGTTAAGCATTCAGCTAGGAGCGTTTCAATGCAATTTTCAGCGGAATTTGAAAATCATTTGTGAAATATGTAATTAGTATGTTTTGGTTTAGAACAGTCATACTGCAGTCTTAGTTATTTCAATGATTTAATTATTTATAACTCTTTCCTAAATTATCCTTGAATCCCAGGCCCAAGAACCCTACCTAGGGACCTTGAAGTTATTCGAATTTAAAATCCTGGCATGACTAAAATTCAACAATCTATGACTTGTGCATTTAACGTGTTTTCGTTTTAGACATCTATATCGCAATGTTGGATTTACAGTCAACAAGCTTGAGCACCTTTGGATTCGGATTTTGATGAAAATGAGACAATATTTATGATATGTGCTCAATCTGGTTTTATTTACTAAAATAGCATGTTGATGGTTTTTCGATAATTTTAATCGTATAGGATCATTCCTGAACTGTTACCCGAATTATCGGGAGACGAAAGAGTTTGCCCACTATATTCTATATGTGTTTGCTGGACGGGGCGGGACCGGGGGGGGGGGGTATTAGAAAGCTGTAACTTAAGAGTGAAGCATAACATTTAGTATCTGAAATTTTAGAATACAGGCTTTTATAGATTATTCCTGTGAAAAACATATACCGTGTAGCACCAATTTAAAAATTAAAATTTTCTTTCAGGTTCAACTGAACTGTAATTTCCAAAAATGAGGAAAATTTAAAAGTAGCATGGAAACTATTCAAAATGAAGTCAAACTGAAATACGAAGTGCATAATTGAGACTACCATTGTTGAAAACCATTCTTTGAAGGTTTACAGTTCTCATCTTGAACAACGCGGAAAATCACATTTTTGGATGGGTACCATCCAAAAATGCGCCAACAGCTGCGGGTCTCTTTTTTCTCAGGGTTGTTCGTCTTGAACTAGCACTTGCCGTCTTTTATTGGGATCAGTTTGAAAGCCGTTTGATGAATGAAAAGTGGAAAAATCGTAACCCAAAATATTTAGTTGATAAATCCCCCTAAAAATCTTTTCTATATTTACCTGAATGGTCCCAGGAATTTGGAAAGTTTGGATGAAAAAGTTAACTTTCTATGGCGTCAGGTACCCCTCCCCCTCCCACCAGACCTTCTCCTTGGTAACTGGAGCAAAATTACACATTACTATACATAATTTGATCAAACGTTGGTGAAATGAAGTTCTAAATTAAGTGTCCATATTTACTAGGACCACTTGACTCTTTAGGAACGAATGCGCCACCGTGTGGCATTTCTGCTTCTGAAAAAGAGCAGCTCATTATATAGTTTTTCAATAGTTTTGAATCAATCGGCTGTCTCAGGATTTTCAACCGATAGCAACTGTGCCCCCTTGGATCAAAATTATACTTAGGTGCCACAAAATGGCAGAAAATACCCCTTTGCTGTGGCACAATCTTTTTTGATACTTAAAAAGGGGGCTAAAAATTTTAACTGCCGTTGGAAAGAGCGGAAACCTTTAGTTTTTTTTAGGTTTAGAAAACGTTTGGTTTTCTAGGATCTTTGTTCCTAGAAAACCGCTACCCTAAGAAAAAAAAAGTAAATTGACGCGTATCCGCGACCTTCCTTCTCGAAAACAAAATCCATATTATTGTAGATAGGATATTAACACCTCTATAATTGGGTTCTCTTATGTGCTAACTAGTTTTTTTTATATATTTTATAATTTATATAGTGTTATTAAAATTCATTTGTTTAGAGTTTCAGTAACAATTAGCCCAGGCGGCTCCTTACTTACAGTTCGTTACCTCAAACTGTTTGATACCGTGCCTTAAGTTCGATCCCCGCTGCTGCAGGGCTGGCGGAGAAGGGAGCCTTTTGGTTAAAATTAATTAAAAAAACTTTTTCCACAAAATATGTTTTTCAAAGAAAAATAAAGAACTCCATTAAACAAAAAATTAGCAAAAATAATATCAAATAATCTACCAAGCGTGAAACTACCACAAATCAGCATCGATAAATAAATGAAACCTAAAACGAACAGAAATTACAATAATTAACCGAGTCAAACTCAAAACGAGCAGAAATTAATATAAGTTGGGCGCAAAACCCCTATGCCTTCCAAGGGCCAGAACAAAATTTGCACTTTACTAAAAAAATATAAATGTTTTTACTTTTATAACTTTAATAAATCAAATAATACTAATATTTTGATTACTAAATATCAGTATATGTATATTAAACTGACAATGCACATTTATTTGTATTTTTTTTAGTAAAGTGCAGTTTAGTAAGGTTTTAGTAAAGCGGTTTAAACAACAACAACAACAAAAAATAATACATTATACCCACTTCGATCTTTACTATAAAAATTTCAAGCCTTCCAATCACTTTCGACTATTAAAAAAAGGCACTAGGCCTTTCGATTTCCAATCGAATGAGCCATTTTGGAAACGACAACGCTTTCTATAAACACCTTAAATAATACATTGTGCCAACATCGTTCTTATATGCCCCACAGCATAACTTAAAACCCTTGCCCTGAGGGTTGTGGGGGAGTGTCCTCCCCTTTATTTAGTCCCCGTTTCATGTCTCGTTCTCGAGTGTCCCCGTTCTTTACTTAGGTAGCGCTATCTTGCCGCCTATGATTTATGCAGCAACTTACTAAAAGATCCTTATATGCCCCATGAGCATGACTTAAAAACCTTGCACTGAAAGCTCTGAGGGGGTTATCATCCTAAAAGACCTAGTTTCCAGAACGTTCAACTACGTTGAATAAAATGGCTATCTCAAAATTTTGATTGGATGTGTTTGGGGGAATGTTGGGGGTGGGGAGGGGGGCTAGTTGCCCTCCAATCACTTTCGACTAATAAAAAGGGTACTAGCCCTTCGAATTTCCAATTGAATGAGCCTGTTTTGAAATTTCTATGACAACTCCTTCAATAAAAAACCTTATATGCCCCCAGGGCGTAACTTAAAAGCCTTGCCCTGAGGGTTGTGGGGGAGTGTCCTCCTCAAAAATATACTTTCTGTCTGGAAATTAACTACGCTGAACAAAATGGCTATCTCAAAATTTTGATTGGATGTGTTTGGGGGAATGATGGGCGTGAGGGCGGGCTAGATGCCCTCCAATCACTTTCGAATGTTCAAAATGGCGCTAGAACCCTCAATTTCCAATCGAATGAGCCCCTTTTGAAGTTTCTACGACGACCCCTTCCATATGAAGTGCCCTGCTCTAAAGGAAAAAAAACGATAAATAGTACATTTTGCCAACATCGTTCTTATATGCCCTCAGGGCATAACTTAAAAAACCTTGCCCCGAGGGTTGTGGGGGAGTGTCCTCCTCAAAAAAATATTTTCTATATGGAAATCAACTACGCTGAACAAAATGGCTACCTGAAAATTTTGATTGGATGTGTTTGGGGGAATGTTTGGTAGGGGGGGGCTAGTTGCCCTCCAATCACTTTTAACTATTAAAAAGAGCACTAGCCGCTCGAATTTCCAATCGAATGAGCCCTTTTCGAAGTTTCTACGACAACTCCTTCGATACAAAGTGCCCGGGCGAAAAAAAAAAAAACACATTGTGCCTTCATCGTTCTTAACTTAGGCAGCGGTAGCACGCTGCCTATGATAATTCCCAGGAAACTTGTATAGATGCTGGGCGACACATCCATGTCTGTTCCCACGATAACGTTCATTCAAAGCTTTATTTTATGCGTGCATTTTGGGAAAGTTATTAAATTAAGCCTTTACAAATATATTTGCTGATTTTTTTTTTTTTTTTATGATATTTGATCTTACTTGTCGAATTTAATTAGTTTAGGAGACCTAGACATGTGGTAAAACCAATTAAGAGACTTAACGAACCATTAATGTCGCAAGACTTTTGGTTTCGAAATAATTTTCTTTTTGATTTAAAAATACAGGAATTTTCAATCAATTTATCAAGGGGAAAACCTTGAAACCAAATGTTACTCTTTGCTATCAAGAAGCCGGATCTAAGAAAACTGACGATTGGCTAATTTGAATAATAGAGGTTCGTACGCTGGGTAGGGGGGGGGGGGCTTTAGATCTGTTCTTCCCCATCAAAATCTGGAAACCTTTAAAATGCTGTTCATAGTTGCTTAAACTTTCCATATAATTTCGGGATGTTCGTGAAATTCGAAGTTGCACCTTTCCGAAATAAAATATTACATATCGAGGACTTGATTTTTTTTTTTTTTTTTTACATATAATCAGCGCTATAATACACGTACTGACATTTCATCTATTGGAGTTATTCAGTATCTTTTTTTTAGAGGGGGGATTTGTTGAAGTAGTGAAAAGATACGTTATTTATTTGGGATGAACCACAACTGTACCAATCTAGTAACTAGTAATTCGAATGGGGCTATGTTTTATAGCTCACATTAGTAAATCATAATGTAAAAGGCGTTCCGTTACATTGTACATGAGGAAAGAAAAAATAAAAATGCGTTTTGTATTTTCCGATCATAATGAGTGATCAGTTCGTTGTAAAAGACAGTGTTCTTTTTTTGCCTAAAAGATACGCCAAATTCTATTTTATTCTCAAACGATCTTGAACAAGATGTAACGCATTTTTGAAAAAAGAAGACTTTTCTAAGCATCTTAAGAACTAATTGAGTCCAATGAAAACGAAACAATCCGAAAAACATGAAACAATGAACAATGAAAACGGTAATTTATAAAATAAATGAAAAACGCATCAAAAGTGTGTTTAACACGTTTTTGTTCCGTTTTCACGAGTCTGACAAAAGTACAGGGGGGGGGGGTCAAAGCTCCAAACTCCCCCTCTAAATACGGCATTGGTTACATAACGTCAGTTGAATAACCACAGCCAAGATATCCTATCGTGCTCCCGAATGTGCTACATTCAATGAACAAGGCCTTATCCAGGGGAGTATGGGGGTTTTATCCCTCCCGACATGTCCGACTCGCAAAAACGAAATAAAAATGAACAAATTTTTCATGCTTTTTGATTTTTTGGTACCCCCCCCCTACCCACACACACACCCAACAAAAATCGTGGATACGTTCTTGCAAATGAAGTTGACATTTTACCATTCATGGTAATAAATGGCAAGTAATGAGCTAACCTTGTCATACAAACCAGAACTTTTCAAAACTAATTTAAAAATCGATTTATGCATTAAACGGGTCAAAGTTTAATTCTTATCTCAAATACGTATAAATACCATGGTCGCACTGTGAATAAATGCACTGCTTGGCAATATGAGCGTCAGGCCTACTACCTACCCCTACAGAAAGACCAAGGAACTCACATATCGGTCCAACGCTCTGTGTGCCATCAATGGCTCTTGAGTGTCTTTATCCTTTATATCGTACACATATATGTGTAAATCTTGAAGTTCAAGGGTACATGTCAATTATTTCTAAGCATCCCCCACTCCATAAAACGAGCTTTAACGGGTTCCCCTAAGTTGGTCAATAAAGACAGACATATTAGCTGATTTTTTTTTTAGAGTACGGGGAGGGGGGGATTCGAGAATTCAAAAACAGCTTAAAATAGTAATTTGCGAGGAGGTCGATAAAATTGATATTTATGGCGGGGGGGGGGGTAAAATACCGATACACCTCTACGTATATGTCAGATTTTAGAGCAATTAAGAGGCTCTAAGGAAGAAAAAAAAAATCAACATTTTTGGATTTCCGTTCTTTTTTTCTCGTTACTCGGCTGTTTGTCTTTGCTGCCTAATTTTTTTTCCTTTAATATTTCTACTTTCTCTTCTGTAAGTTCGGATGATCCTTCTTATAAAGACTCCAGCTATGTAAACAAATTTTCAAATAAAGAAAACGTTAAACACTTAAGATTAAATCTCATGGAATACAACTTATAGCAATTGTGTGGTTAAGCAAAAACTTGTCACATCCTAATCTAACCATCAAAATATTCTCACGAATTCACTTATTAAAATATTGAAATTTTGAAACCTGAGCTAAGAAAATTACCGAATTACCGTTAGTGTTTAGACATTCAATAAGTGAAATAAGATTTATACTGAATATAATTTAAAATACAACTAGAGCAGATAATTCACATATTTCCTGGGAACTGTAACAGAAGCAGTAAATCTAATAAGTGGATGAATTTAGGTTTGAACTCTGACAAGTAGAAAAAAAGTTTCTCTAGAGGTAAGCTCTGACAGGAGGCGGAAAATGTTAGATAAATTTCCCAGGTAAATTCAAAAATCCTAGGTAAAGTTCCTTTGAACTATTGTAGAAACGGTAAATTTAATAAGCGGAATAATCTAAGTTGTGACTCCAGGAAGCAGAGAAAAATTTCTCTAGAGATAAGCTCTGACAGAAGGTAGCAAATATTAAGCAAACTTCCCAAGGGAATCTAAAATTCCAGGTAAATTTCTTGGGAACTGTCTCAGAAACAGTAAACAAATGAATAAATTTAATTTTGAACTCTGACAAGCAGAATAAAGTTTCTCTAGAGGTAAGCTTTAACAGGAGGCGGTAAATTTTAGGCAAATTTCCCAGGTAAATTTAAAAATTCTACTATGAACTATAACAGAGACGGTAAGTTTAATAAATGAATTAGTTTTGGATTTGAATCAGTAGGTGGTAAATTTTTATGTAAATTTCCCAGGTAAGTCTAAAAACCCTAGGTAAATTTCCTGGGAACTATCGCAGAAGGAGTAAACTTAATAAGTGGATGAATTGAGGTTTGAAGTCTGGCAAGCAAAAACAACTTTCCCTAGAGCTAATCTCTAACAGGAGGCGGTAAGTTTTAGGCAAATTTTCAAGATGAATTTGAAAATCCTAGGTGAAGTTCCTGGGAACTATCAAATACCTGGCACTAGTGGTTGTTGCCAGTGTTATCACTTGTCACTGGCTGGTATTGTTACTGGCATTGTTAAACCCATTCTGAAGCCAAAGGGTCACCCGATTTTCAGCACCATGTGTATACCTTAGAGCATGTGTGCACCTAGACACGTGAGGTGCACTTCCTTCGGGCATGGCAAGCAACACACATTAAACCGCTTTTTGAAAGTTGGTGACTCCTGGGCTAACGTTTCTGAGGTTTCCGTCTTTTCAGTTTCCTATTTTCTTTACCTATGATGTTTCTAAGAAAAACTTTTTTCAAAACTTTTGCAAAAAAGGGGAATGTACACCCTGCATCAATCATTGATCATCTTTGCGAGGAAAGCTATGACATGCTTCATTAAACACCAACCATAAATTATAAGTATCGGATATAATTTAGCAAATTAAGATTTAGATTTGAAGGATGAGATACATTTTTCGCCAAGTAGGAAAACAACGTCAAGGCTAATATTCATTTTGGCCGTAAAAAAAAAAAAAAAAAAAAAAAAAAAAAAAAAAAAAAAATGGACATTTCCCAAGATTTTTGATATTGTGTCAACTTGTGGATTGACACAGTCAAGCACTGGTCACTGTTCTGGTTCTATCGATTAGTGAAGTTTTAGAAACACACAATTAAAAGTTTCTTAATGATCCTAGTTCAAAATAAAACATGAATTATCATTTTCAGCAATACTCTTCTTCTTCTAGATTTTGATTCGCAAGACTCGCAATGAATGTATTACAATAAATTTACTGAACATAAAAAAAGTGTTTTTTTAAATGAAAGTTAAGAACAGCTTTAAAACTAAAATTACTAGTAATTATTCTGAGTACGAGGGGGGCTGCCAATTCATTAACTCTCCGATCTTTATGGTAAATACTATTTCTAGTACTAAGAGACCACTGCAGCATTAAGCCTCCTGAGGCCAACACAGCCACGCACGCTCCTCCTCCATCCCAACCTGTTTGGAGCGTGTCTCTTTACACGCTCGAATTAATTACTATTTCGCTTAAACCCCCAAAAAGTCAAAATTCCATGAGACCCAGAGTTTGAATTTGAGACATGCTAGTCCTGTTTCTGAGACTGGTGGCTCCGGTATCATTTTTTTACTCATGGTAAAAATGGTAAGACTGGTAAAAGTTACTGTGAGATTGACGGAACGCATTCACCAACCTGACATAGTACAAATCATTACTGTCGTAAAAAAGGGTTAAGATCCTTCAGATGCCGTCCAACCGACGTTTCAGTCACCAGGTCTTTCCTCCTTCTTCTTCTTTTTTGGATTAATATGGAGACGCTTTCGCATAATCTCCCCACCGGAATCAAACTCCAAGCCCTGCAGTTTATTGCAGCACAAGATTTCGAACTACGGGTCCCTTATTACCAAGCTACGATGAAAACTACTTTGCCACTGTTTGGCACAGGTCTTTTTTAAAGGTACATGCAGTAAAGTTGTCACCCACATTGTAGTAGCAGTAATCAAACCCCAAGCACAGTAATGCCAAGCAGAGTATGAATCCACTATGCAACCACTGTTTTGTTATCGCGAATGTACAAAAATATTATTTGGACGATTAAATAAAAAAACAAGTTTTTTCAACTGAAAGTAAGGAGCAATACTAACACTTACAACGAACAGAAATCATTACGTATACGAGGGGAATCACCCACTGCTCAATACCTCGCTCTTCACGCTAAAGTTTTTCGGCATTTTTTTAAAACAGTTAATTATTGTTCTAATTAAACGACCCTTGTGTTACAAGAGTCATTTTTACAGAATTGGGACAACACTTAAATTTTAGCGTAAAGAGCAAGGTTTTGAGGAGGGGACGACCCCCCTTGTATACGTAATAATTTCTGTTCGTTTTGAGTTTTATTATTGCTCCTTACTTTCAGTTGAAAAAACTTTTTCTCTGATCGTTTTTTAAATAACGACCCCCACGAAAAAATCACTCTCCCCACGAAAATATCTTCCGGATAATTCAATCCTGCCAAAACTTAACCCCGGCCAATTACCCTTAACACCTCCACGCGTAAAATTGAGTCAGACAAGAGAAAGCAAGACATAAAGAAATTCCGTGTAGGAATTCTGGCAAATTCCCCCAGTATACAATTTCCCCTGAAAAGTTCATTCCCTGGAAAATTCCCTATTCATGGTAAATTATCCCCGTGCAAAGTCCCCCCAGCAAAAAATTCGTCCTTCCCTCCCCACCGGAACAATGCATGCATACTTCCCAATAATTAATACTTTACGTCAACAATGGGCAAATTTAAAACTTAAAGACCCTTCCTCAGGGGCTGTGGGGGGTCATTTTATCTTCAAAGACATAGTTAATAGGCCATTCAACTATGCTGAACAAAATAGCAATCACAGAATTTTGATATGACGATTTTGGAAAAAAGTGGCGTGGGATGGGGCCTAGTTGCCCTCCAATTTTTTGTTCACTTAAAAAGGGCACTAGAACTTTTAATTTCCGTTAGAATGAGCCCTTTCATGATTTTTTAGGCCCACTGGGTCGGTACGATCACCCCTGAAAAAAAACGCGCAGCCGTGATCTTTCTTTGGCAAAAAGTAAAACATTCGACATTTTTGCAGATAGGAGCTTGGAACCTCTACAGTAAGGTCCTCTGATACGCTGAATCTGATGGTGTGATTTTCAATAATATTCTATGAGTTTTAGGGGGTGTTTACCCTTTTTTCGAAAATCAGGCAAATTTTTTCAGGCTAGTAACCTTTGGTGGGTAAGACTAAACGTAATAAAACTTATATATTTAAAATCAGAATACAAATTCAATTCTTTTGATATATCTACTGGTATCAAAATTCTGGTTTTTAGAGTTTTGGTTACTATTGAGCCGGGTCGCTCCTTACTCACAGTTCGTTACCACGAACTGTTTGAACAAGGATAACTCAACGACCGCATAACAAGCTCATGGATAACTGATAGTTTACTATGTATTTATGTCTGTAAAGTCATGACGAAACCCATGCATGTTCATTGTTCAATATATATGCACGTGTTGACAGGCGTACTTGCGTGTCTAATAAGTCTTGGTACAATGCTCAAGTAATTAGTTGATTGAGACAGCCAAATAGCACAGTTCGAACAGATGTTTGGAAGTATGTTCAGCTTCATCTAGTTTAAAGTAAACTAAAAATAAAGATTTCAAGATTGAACAAAAATTTTAATGAAGTTTTTCTAATAATTATGAATAGTAAAATCATATTTGAAGGAACTCAATATCCTCAGCACTGGAAAAGGGTGCCAGCCCAAAATAATTCCATCAAAGACTAAAAGAGAAAACAGATACCAATAATTTTATGGCAAACAATAAGCTTTAATTTCTTTAGCTTATATTTTGGAGATAAAATATTTGAAGGAACTTAACTTACTCAGAACTAGAAAGGGGTGTCACCCCACACAGTTTCATCAAAGACTAAAAGAGAAAATATTGTCCCAAATTCTATAATAAAAAGCGTGTTTAATTGAAACCCTCGGAGAATGGAAAAAAACAAACAATTTTTGTTTTCAGTTGTCCAATTCGATAAATATTGGTTAACAAATTGGCAATATAGAGGCTGACTCAGTTTTTATTTTTGTTAAATTTGGCATTTTCCATTTTGTTTTCTTTCATTTCACAAAGAACCAAGGAAATCAAAATAACAACATTTTCTCCTCCCTGAACCCATCTTTGGTCTATTGATACCTCAAAGCCAGAATTTTCTAGGATTTTTCTATTGGTTATTTCAAGATAAATATAAACTTTGTATAGCAGCGCCAGTGTTGCCATGATGAATCGTGAAAATAATTAAGGAAAACTCCTTAGTCATGTTTGGCAACTCTTTTCGTCCCTAAAATTCCGTACTTAATTAAAGGAAAGCTACTTCAAGCTGTTTAGTGCCATCTGTTTGTAGCTTATTGTTTGTTCATTTTAACCCACAGCTCTTTTTTTTTAAATTGGCGCCCGCTACTAACAAAAGTTGCTTAGCTGCATGTGCTCGTCATTTTCGTTAAAATTTAAATATCTTGTTTTCCTAATTTTTTTTAAAAGATCTTCAATACCTTGAAGAATCGTCCTATCTCGTTCACCACCATTTTTTTTTAGTTTGCGTGGCCAAACTCTTCAAAATTTATTGCGTGATCTTGCCAAAACTTGTATCGCTTTGGCAAGAAATTCGAATAAACGACAGAAAATTAAAAGCCGACACATTTTGTGCCAGAGATAGAGATGTCTCTGCCCAAACCATAATATTATCCGTGTGTTTTTGTCTGTGATTAAGATTTAAGTTATCTTTGTTTCTGTGTATTTGATTTTTCTTCTCTTTTAGTGTAATTTACTCCGCTTTTTTGTATAAAAGTGGGTTATAAGTAAATTATTATATAAATAGATTAAAGTATTATTATTATATTCTGATTTACTAAAACTTGCATCATTAGAAAACATTTTTGTATTTTTGATTGAACGGAACATATTTTTTTTTTAAGTTCAGTAAAGGGCAGTCTCTCAAAATTTTCTAGTCTACCTGCTTAGAAAACATTAGACATCAGATCAAAAGAAGTTTCATTGAATAATTTGATACCCTTGGAAGTTTCCTGTTGTGCTAACTGCTTTGACTGAAATCTCTGCATACACAGGATGCATATTATTTATTCTGTACGTTCATTGATTAGACAGCGTTTTGCTTAACAATTAGTGAGAGATTATAGATTTTCTTTGATTATAAGCAAGAGGTTATAGGAGTGCTGAAATTGATGTTGAATGTGTGTAAGCTGTTTTTTATTTGTTTGTTATTTTTCTTAGCCATGGCCCTTGTGGCTTTAGAGCATTAAGTAAGTATCTATCTATCTATTTTTGTGTTATTATTTTTGTCATTTTTATAATTTTGCTTGAGAGTATTGTGGGTTATTATGGTATTATATGCATTATGACGAGTATTTGGTTATGCTGTGTTATTATTATGCTACGGTAATCGTTGTTGCTATGTATTTTTTTTACCAAGTCCGTAAATGTTTGTTCGCTTTTTTGTTTTTTTGCTTTTGCAATGGCCCGATGAGGCTTTTGTAGCAATAAATATCTATCTATCTATCTATCTTTGTTTTAAACTAGCCTCTCATCAGCTTTTCTAACTGTTGACATATCTAAGATCCCTTATCAATTTTTACCAAAATTGCTTAGGAAGCTCCCTGTAGAGCTGGGAAAATTTGTGATTAGGCCCTTTGTCTTTGAGACTGTCAGTCAACGCAGAAATTCAAAAAATGAAGCTTTCGGTGTCGAAGGTCCTTAAGAGATGTATGGATGCGTTCCATTTCACCAATTCAAGTGGGGACACTGTTATGCAAAAGATATTCACCCTTTAAAACAATTTAACTACCTACATAATTTATTCCAGGACTAACACGTATTTGCCTAGAAAATATACAACTAGCATCGGTTTTATTCAAGCCTAACTCTAGAAAACTAAAACATCTAATATTTGGCATTTATCTTAGTATATCCAATTTAGATTTTGTATTAACATGTACAAAATTACTTGAAATATCTAAATATTTTTATTATTCTATTAATAACGTAATATATAATTGAATAATGTGATGATGAAACTTAATTTAATAAAATTTGATATTTTAATAGTCAAAAGGTTTAATAGTCTAAAGGTACAAAGATTTTCGGGTTGATTATAAGACAAGTTTCCCATATTTCATTATTTTAGGGTTTTCTACAATTTCCTAAAATGTAGACATAGAGGGTGACGCAGAAGTCGCTTTATCATTTAAAGTGAAATATATTTTTTCAATCAAGTAATTTTTTCAGGATCAAGAAAAAAAGTCAAGAAAAAATTCCAATCTTTATGCTATGCAATTAAAAAAAACTGATAAATTAGACTAAAAACACAGCTTATAGATACATATTCAGTTAATTACTTAATATAACTAAATGGTTTGACAGAATCACTCCTTCCCTTGAATGAATAATCCCTATGTTTAAATTCCAACGACTTTTGTGTATATGGAGTTACTACGTATGAAAATAGGACATTGATATCAAACAATAACTTTAAAACCATTTTTGCAGTCATAATAAATTAAACAATCAAAATAAATTGAGTAACAACATTGTTTTCTTTTTTACAAAATTGCATTTTTAAATAAAAATAGTGAATAGCCACGCAGCGTTTTAAATGACTGAAAAATAACCATGGCCTCACCGACAATCCAATTTCAAAGTTACAAACCTGATATTAGTTTATTGACCTCAATATAACTAAATGAAAAGAAAAAGGGTTGTCACCATTACTGATTAGTCACTATTTCTGGTGATGTATTTTCTTCCGTAGTGATTTTGTTTGAGCAAGTGATTCTTAGTAATTTTTTGAAAAATATAGTGAATTTTATATTTTGTTAGTTTTGTCGTATTTGTTTTACAATTGTAAGAATACGGCCGAAATGATGTGTTCTTTTGATGTCTAAGTAGATGCCTGCTACTTGCTAAGGAAAACGGCCTTAAGATTTTTCTAAATATGTACAAAATTGAAATCTAAATCTTTTTTACTAATAAGAACACACCATGTGTGTCGCACAATTCCACCACGCTTGGCACAGTTTCCGTTACACTTGGCACACTTTCACCAATCTTGGCACGTGCCACTCGGCGTATATAATTCCTTAACGCGGGCACCCTCTTGCAGTTTACATTTTTAAATTCAATTTTCTTGATTTGAAGCTTCGGTTGCATACTTTCAGCATAACAGCATCAATCACGCGTTGTGACGCCATGAACGATGGTATTATTCAAACAGAAAGCTCTACAAAAAATGTGATTGGATCCCACTTTTTAGGGCTATAATGAAAAAAAGGCTAAGGTGGGTAGGATGTGTTTTAGAGGTGATAGGTTTGTCATAAAATGTGTTTTTAGCAACCCATCGGCCCCACGAAAAGCAGGACGTCTTCAGATCAGGGTTGCCACCACATTCAGTTACGAAATTGCTACCATTACCCAAATTTGCGTGCTACACAGGAATTTTCGGTGCTACAGTCGAAAAATTGACTGTAATGGTGCTAAAATAGCACTCTTGTGCTACAGGTGGCAACCCTGAGTACGTGCTACAGTACTACACATAATAAAATAGTGCTTATGTAACACTTTTTTTCTACATGTGGCAACCCTACTTCAGATGGGGTAGCAAGAAATTTTGAGAATAGATTTAAAGGAAGTTTGAACTTTATTCGAGGGATTAAAGGAAGAAGCTTTGAACAGATCGGGCTAGAGCAGGAGAGCATGCTTATGTGTTGGCCTTCGGTGGCTTGGTGCTACGATAAGTTTTTAGTAGTAGCAGCTGTTCTATTACAGCAGGAGAGCAAAAAAATGAAAAGAAAGTACCTTATACTTTTCAAACCATTTGTTGAAAGCTTTGGAAGCTCTTTCTTGGTCAGCGGCAACCTGTGCTTCTGTTTTAGGTCCAGGCTATAAAGAAATAAAAACAAAAGTACTATAAATTAATAAATAGCATAGGATGGAATACATTTAAAAAGGACATTTCTCAAAATGAAGAAATTAAGGATGACCACCTTTTTTTTAACTCCATTTGACCTAAGCAACCTAGGAGAAAAATAAAGAGCCAATAATTTTAGTTTCTTTTCTTAAATAAGGGTTGACCTCAAGCGTTTTTGGTATTTATTAAACCGTTTTAAAAGTACTAAATTTTGTGACTTAAGAAAATATAAATTAATTAAACAAGACAAATAGTCCCACCTAATACCCAATAACAATGACCCTCCTATGACCCACCTTAAATCTAATACCTCCTGTTTGAAATCTTAAGCCGGAAATAAACAACGAAGAAAGAATAAAAAGTTCAATTCTTACGAACTGACTTTATTGTGTGAAATTTTAAGCCATCAAAATTAACAAAATATTCTTGAGTCACATGATTTTTTTCATAAGGTTCTCTGTTTCTATATAATAAACAAGGAAGACAGAATAAAAAGTTCAATTCGTACGAACTGACTTTACTCCGTGAAATTTTAAGCCATCAAAATTAACAAAATATTCTTGAGTCACATGATTTTTTTTTCATTAGGTTCTCTGTTTCTATATAATAAACAACGAAGAAGCAATAAAAAATTCAATTCTTACGAACTGATTTTACTGTTTGAAATTTTTAATTCACTATTAGTATACAGGACACACCCCTTCACAGGGGGGAGGGGTATGAGAGGAGAATTCACCTCTAAGTGAAATCGCTCTAAAGGACTCGTTCAGTACTTGAGAAAATAAAGAGAAAACAGAGTAAATAGTGGTCTGAGAATTCATATTTTTTTTTAATTGTCAAAAACTTACTTTTACGGCATGTCATTCGACTTATACAATATTTTTGCAAGAGCGCACATACAGAAATAGATCTCTGTCCCTTGCCCTGAAACCGCAAAAAATTATAATATTTACAGTAATTTCGGATACTATTCAAAATTTATCAATTTTTTTATAGTATTTAATTTTTGTCTTAAATTGGCATATACTCCTATGTATATGCCAATTTGGCACAAAGCGTTCTATAAAACTTAACCTGTTGAATTCGACAATTTTATTAAATCTGGAAGTGGAAAAAATACCTAATGTACCCTAGAAAATCCGTCCGAGAATCAGTTTATGCCAAGCATTTCCCGTAGAAACCCTACTCCTAGAAAAGTAAAACTAGAAAAGTAAAGTCTTCATTCAGTCTTCGAAGTGAAAGCATCTGTTTTTGGCCTTATTGAATTTCAAAACCCACATCAGAATTGTTTTATTTTACTGCCATAAGTTGTAATAAATTCAGCAGTAATAGAAGTTTCATAAGAAATATCATATAAAATTTAACAGACTACTGGCAGTAATAAGCTCTCTGTGAGTAATTAACCATTAATTAGTCTTTGTTAAAAGAAATGCACAAAAAAGTATGACTTATGGATATTCGGACAGTTATCCCACCTAAGAAACAGTAAACAGTTCACAAATATACCCCCTTGCGAGTAAGTTTCTGTTTTTTGCTTATTTATTAGGCTACGAGATGACGGAAGTTATTTTGGCATCGATTCAGGCATTATCCAAAAAGTTACAAGCGATGGATTCGAATCTGAATAGCCTGCAAGAGGCTCAGAGCTCAGCAAGTGGGGCAATAAAACATTTGTCAAATGAATTAAGAGTTGAAATGACAGTAATCAAATCGGAAATATCTGCAGTAAAAACTAGAGTCCAAAACACAGAGAAACCAAGTACACTCCAGGACTCCCGTATACTAATTCTCGAGAAGGAAGATCGAAGGAAGAATTTAGTAATTTATGATTTGTAGGAAAGCAAAGCTGATATTTCTTTTAAAGAAGAGTTAGCGTATTATCAAACAGTTCGTGGTAACCCATACCAATAAGTATAGGACGTGGTCCCGATTTTGATGGCAATCTAAAAGCATCCTATAAATCGTGAGGCCAAAAATTACTTTGAGGAACCATTCTTGCAAGGAATGTGTGTCAAAGGAGAGTTTTTGGACAGGGACGAGTGTTTGTGACTCCGGATTATTCACCTGAAGAACCAGAGATTAGAAACAAATTTAAAACCGATACATCAAGAGGCACGCACCAAGAACCTGAAACCCAAAGGGGAAGGGAATGAAGTTAATAGTTAATGAAACCACTTACGAGTATAATAGAGAAACTGGCACTGTGCCATCGTCTAATCGACATACCCAAGTTGAAGCCGCAAACAATCCAGCGGAGGAAACGAGCTCCTAAACTCGCAGGGAAAGAACAAGCAGTTTTCGGTCTCAATCAGGAGACACAAAAATAAGATCCTTGTCAATAGAGACTGTTTTGTCAGAATTTAAATCAGCTTTTGGGAGTGAGGGCGAAGATAACGACTATCAGAACTCGAATAAACAAACTCTAAGCCTCAATAGTAGTGTAGAACAAAAGCCAAGTAAGGCAGCAAGAATGGAGAATGATAGAAAAAACAGGTGAAAGATAGGAACTCGCGGGCCATGGGAAACAATTTGAACGTATTTTGGTTGGTCATTGGAATATTCAAGGTCTCACAAGTGAAAAGTTGGAAAGGATTAAACAAACGGACAATTTTGACGTGTTGGGTATTGTAGAAACGTGGAAAAGTGAAGAGGAAAGTGTGAATGCTGAGGGATATGAAGAGTTTAAAGCATGCAGGAAAAAAAGTAGAAATAGTAGGACGTACGGGGGCCTATCTGTGTTCGTGAAAGTAAGAACGCTTGCTTCAGTTAAAAGACTACCTAGTAAATCTGAGAATGTTGTGTGGATTATGCTTCGTTTAAAGTGCTCAGTAATGTATATTATGTTAGGTTCCGTATATTTACCGCCTCAGTCTAGCTCATATTCAAACGCAGATACTATGGCTGCTTTACGTTTGAAGAACCCGCGCATGGGATTTATACTGATGGGAGATTATAATGCGTACACGGCCAATTTTTTTAGAACAACGTGAAACTTACGATGATTTTAATTTTGTAGATCTTGCAAGTCAAGAAGAAGAAAGTTTGGAGAATTTAAAAGGAAATCATAAAAAGGACAAGGGAGGGAGACAGAACACTTGGTGAAGTAAGCTTTTGCATTTTGTGGGGAGTACGATTTGGTTATGGTTAATGGTAGGGTTGGAAAGGATAAGAGGATAGGAAAATTTACATGTTTTTCGGGTAAGAACCCAAGTTAATTGATTATTTTTTAGGCGTTGGTTGTCTCTTGTCCTTCTGTGCATATTTTGAGGCTCTGGAAATTGTTTGCTCCGACCAATTGCCATTGCTGTTAGAGATCAAAGTGGAAGATCGTCGACGGAAAAATAAGGTTATAGAAAAGGTTTTGGAGAATAGTGTACTAGATTTAAGAGAAAATATAAAAATAGAGAGAGTAGTAGATGTTTATGATGAAGATTTATTTAAGGCTAATATAGGAAACGAAATTTTAGAGAAAGAGATGGAGAAGATTATTGAGTTAGTTGAAGTGGGCAAAGTAAGTGAAGCAGTATGTAATTTAGAAGAATCACTGAGGCAGATATGCGAACTACGGAAAGAGAAGAAATCGGAGAAAAATGTTTTTTGATTACGACTGCGAGAGTCTTCGACTCATTGTACAAGAGAGCCTGAGGAAAGTACGCTACTCCCAACCGCAAGGAATAGAGAACAATTTAAGAATTTACAGAGAAAATAGAAAGCGGTATAAGAAGATGATGAAAGAGAAAATACAATGCGAAGCAGCGAAGAAAGAAAAAGAACTTATTAAATAATTCAGGGAAAAAGATACACATCAATTCTGGAAAGATGTATATAGGTCGCTAAAAGGAGAGGCACACAAGACATGTTCTTTGGAACCTGTAGAGTGGGAACAGCACCTCAGGACACAATCGGTAAACGGAAACTAAATGGAAGAAGATCTCCAAAGCATTTTACCAGAAATTATACCTTTTGGACCCCTGACAGAAGGAGACACGAAATTGATAGCACCAATTTCAGAACAGGAGTTATGGGGGGGGGGATATGAAATCAGCTAAAGAAAAAGCTACAGGTAGAGACGGAATTCCACTACGAGTATAGAAAAAGGCAAAAGGAGGATGCATACCCGTTTTAGCTGTCGTTTTCAGCCCGATATTTTTATTATGCAGCTGGCCAATAGAATGGACAATATGTAGAGCTGTACCATTATATAAAAGAAGAAACAGCAAAGAATTCTCGAATTACCGACTAATCCACATTTCTCCCATAGCTAGCAATATTTTTTGTAAGATAGTAGATAGTCGGCTAAGTGAATGTCTAGAAGAATTAGGGAAGTTAATAGAGGATCAGGGTGGGCTTAGGAAAGAAGGGGGTACAATAGAGCAGGTTTTTATTTTGCATAGTATAGTTAGAAAAGGAATCATGAAAAGAGCTGGTAGGATTTACGTAGTGTTCCTGGACGTAACAGGGGATTTTGATGATGTGATCAGAGCTATGCTAGTTAAGCGACTTTTGGAGATATGATTGCTTGTAAATTTTGCTAGATTAATTGTAGGAATATATAGTTCTTCAGTAGGCCTAGTTGTTAGAATACTATGTAAGGTATCCGGGAGAATTTTGACGCAAGAAGGTTTAAAACAGGAATGCCCACTGTCACCGATTTTGTTCAACGAGTATATTAATGATATAGTTGATTTCTTCAAGGAGAAAAGCGCTCCGGAAGTACTGATAAGTGTTTCGAAAATATGCATGCTTTTGTTTGCTGATGATATTGCTCTTATACCACAATCGGCAAAAGAAATGCAAACATTATTAAACACAATGGAGGAATATTTGGATATAAAAGGATTAGAATTAAATAAGAAGAAAACGGTAATTGTAGTTTTTAGGAAAGGTGGAACATTAAGGAAAGATGATGAATTTAGATTTAAGGGTGATTTTATAGAGATTAGAAAAGAATTCGTGTATTTAGGGGTCAAGTTTTTTTTGGAATCGTAAGTATGCACAGGAGGTTAAGCATAGAGTACAAAAGGGAAATATATCTTTGAATTTAATTTTAGAAAGTGAGGTTGGAAAGATTAGGGGCTTATCAATGCATAAATATTTATTTAAGACTAAACTCTTCCCGGTTATG